>NC_051279.1:3941170-4038670 GCF_015220745.1 Sebastes umbrosus | reverse complement strand
CATCTTTACACTTTTGTTTTTGCACAAATTAAACAAACAAGATAATATAAGTAAAGTATTAGTTATTGAGCTACTTTTGTACAGAGCTAGCCTGTTTCTAGGGCTGAATAATTCAAACTAAAGGAGATAAACCTATAGTATTATTACATTTTACAGGAGATAATGTACAGTATGTAAAGAACCATTGATACAAATCTTTCAAATGGGAATTTACAGTAGTAAAAACACCGACGGCCTCTCCTGCTTTGCAACACTATTGAAAGCATACGAGCTCTGCTGAATCTGACCCTGCACTCACACCTGCAATTCAATTAAGTATCACATTATGACTATGTTCAAAGGTTTAGTATCTTGTTAACATGACTCTTTGTAGATTTGAGTCCAGTCTCTCCTGTAGAATCAGAGCTGCGGGGTTGCTTGCTTCTTTCCAATGACAATTTCACACCATTTAGACCAGCGGAAATCCAGCTGTTTCCACAGCAGGACTATTTGTTCTTTTGTGTATTTAAATGGAAATATCCAAAATGACTGCATTATGAGAGACGGAGTCATTTTGTCTTGGTGAGAGATTCTTGAGGTCGACTTGCTCTTGTGTCATGTCACCAATCCCTGGTTGATACACATGTTAATGATTGCCATGATGCCAAAAACTGATTTTCATTTTATCTTCTTACCTCCACAAGTCCATAGTGGGTTAGTTGCTGCTTTGTGCACATGAGGGGACAGCAAGATTCTGCTCCAACAAAATAAGAAAATACTGGATTTACAGAATAAAAGTTGCCAGGCAGCAAAAAAAAACTAGGGTAAATTCTGCACAAATGCGCCCGGGGATGTACAGAAAACATCCAGCCTCACTCTCGCTACTGGATGCTTTTTTATATATAGCCTTTTATTTAGTGAAGAAATATGCTTTTCTTCTGCATCATTAATTTGCTACGGCCAGTTATTGTTCAGAGGCTCCTCTAAACGTTTAGCTGAGGTGAGGGCACTCAGTCACGTCAGGATGCTTCGGTAGAAAACCACGCATTTATCATTCAAATTGACCATATGTTTCATACTCGAACACAACAGGATAATGCATCCACAAAAGGGCTGGGTATTGGCAAGAATCTGGCAATACGTTTCATGATACAGCGATGACGATTCAGTATATTGTGATATATTGCAATACTTTAAGCAAGGCGATATACTGCAATTTTTAAAATCAAATTTTAGGAAAACTGTAGTATAAATACCACACAAGAAATACACTTAGAATAGGCAAAATAACACATTTGTACTTCATGTAAAAAAAAAAGGGAGACTCATGGGTACCCATAGAATCCATTTTCATTCATATATCTTGAGGTCAGAGGTCAAGGGACCCCTTTGAAAATGACCATGACAGTTTTTCCACGCCAAAATTTTGCGTAAATTTGGAGCGTTTTTTAGCGTCCTTCGCGACAAGCTAGTATGACACGGTTGGTACTAATGGATTCCTTAGTTTTTATAGTTTTATAAGATGCCAATACTTTCACTAGCATTAAAACTGAGCCCACTGCAAGTTTAGAAAGATCGAATAGTGTCCGGGCTCGACGGTGGGCCGTCAGATTTTTAAGAGGTTAACTAAAAATCGAGTGTGTAGAGAATCAATAAAGTATCACAGCACATAATCTTGCAATGCAATCGATATTTTACACCCCTAATCCACAAACATATCAGCAGAAATTGTTAAAAAAAAGTATTTTTTATCAGAGATTATTTAAAGGGTAAAGGCTGGAGGCTCCTCAGCCACCCCTCACTACGTTAATGAAACTATGGCTCAAAATACTCCTTAGACATACTCTCTGAAAGTCATCTACCAACAACCCTAACCCAACTGCCAGGGAACCAGTGCTTTCATCACAGGTCACATGAGGTGATGGATCTCACACTGCCACTGCCCCCCCACAAGTCCAAACTTGACCAAGTTCCATTAGCTCCGACTCCAGTGGAACCACAGCAGAGCAGACACCAGCTTGTGTCAGCCTCCATGTTTCAGACGGATAGATAACGGGATGTTGGGGCTGACAGCAGAGGAAGGAACCAGAAGAGTTGTAACAGGAAACACACTGTGACAGCCAGACCCCTGAAGAGCTGGAGGAGAAAATGGAAAGATGGGAGGGTGCCGGGTGTTCCGTTGTAAGAAGTGCCACAGAGAAAGTCTTGTATTTTGTGACGGGATGATGGATGGTTGAGCAAGGACGACAGGACTAGACATGTGCACACTGCCACCTGGCTGGGCCTAATGCCAAGGCAGGATGACGATGTCGAAGCCAGTGTGGGCCGGGCTGGCATGTGAACATTGGCATTTTTTTCTTTTTAACCTTTATCGGGCCAGTAGGGACACTCAGATTGATTAGGCAGCAATCAGAGTTGGACAGGATTCGTTACAAATAACATCACAAACAGAATCACAAAAAAGCTTGAGGCAAATAAACAGAACAGTATTTTCACTGCTCAATCCATCAATGCTGCCCAAACTCCACCACACTAGCGTTAAGGGCACTTCTTGTTGCTTGTCGGTCCACCATGGTCTACCATGCTCCACCATGGTCCAGACCAGGCGGCAAACTCTGGTCCTGAAAGTGAAGCCAATGCTGAAGTGCCTTAAACTTGCATTCTTTCTAACAGCCAGCAGGGGGCGACTCCTCCGGTTGCTAAAAGAAGTCTGATTATGTAGAAGTCTGAGAAAATGAGCCTACTACTCTCTTGATTTATTACCTCAGTAAACATTGTAAACATGAGTTAATGGTCTCAATCGCTAGTTTCAAGTCTTCTTCAATACAGCATGATGTTCATTTAGTAAATTATGGTCCCATTTAGAGTCAAATAGACCATAAAGCAGGGGATGCTTTAGGGCGTGGCTACCTTGTGATTGACAGGTCGCTACTAGGCTTGTCGCGGTAGTCGGTGTTACCGGTGTTACACGGTGGTCGGGCACACACCGATTACATTACGTACCCACCGCCCCCACCGTTTTGGCGTATCAGTGCCGTGTTATCAATACAAAGTCGGACGACGGACACTTCAAACTGACAGTGAATGCATCTGCTCCATACGGAGTCTCAGCTCAGAGTAGCAAAAAAGCAAAAGCGCCTATTTGGCAATATTTCAGATTTAAACCCAACGCTATAAAGGAACCATTACTTTAATGAGGCCAACGCTGTGCGGAGGACGGAGCGGTCACAGCCGGTGTGCGCGGTGGAGCAGCGCAGGGTGGGTGGAAACCTGCTGCCCCGCAGTGAAAGCTACACCGGAGAGGCCAGACACACCGCCACCCGACGGTAAAGATCAAAGTAAGAGCACTACACATATTAACCGTCATCTTTTCTTGTAAAATGTCCGGTGTAATCGGTAACACTGGGTTTATTAACCGGTGGTAAAATTTCCTCACCGTCACATCCCTAGTCACTACAAAGGCGTTGTCCAGTCTGGGAGTTGTCGGTGTTTTTAATCTTACAACTTTAACCCTTTCACAGTGTGTTTTCAGTTCATCAAAGTTCATTTTAACATTTTGGTCGCCTAAAAATGTCTTGTTCTTGTTCGGTTGTACTTAGCTCCACCCTCTCGTGTCACTTCTGGTTCCAAAAAGCCAAGATGGCGACGGCTAAAAACCAAGATGCCGATGGCCAAAATGCCCAACTCTTCAAAACGGTGGTCCACAAATCAAACCAGATGATGTCACGGAGACCACATCTACTTCTTATATACAGTCTATGATCCAGACTGAAATATCTCAACCACTATTGGGTAGGTAGCTGTGAAATTTGGTACAGACATTCATGGTTTTCAGGAGAGGATGAAGCCTACTGACTTTACCTCTAGCGCCACCAGCAGGTTGACATTCTTGGCTTCTCCTGAAATATTTCAACTGCTATAAATTGATTGCCACAAAATCTGGTACAGATATCCGTCATTTATGACCAAATATCTGCTTCAAAATGCCGGCATTTCTGGACCGGTTTTAGCCGTCCTCAGGATCACATCAACAACAGTCACTGTTTTTCATTATTTAGCCCTGGATTTCATATTTTTCCTCTGCCTCTCCGCAGATTCAAATCAGAGCATTTCCAAATAAAAGCCCACATTTTTAACCTTTAAAATACTGCCACCTGCCAATGGTGCATCGACCACCCACACAATCACATCTCTGCAGCCCTTGTTTTCTGCCATCCAGTTATTGCAAAGTCATTTGTGAATCATGAAAGCCTCGCCAACTACTGCGGCGCCAGGATATGTGGAAGGATTTGAAGAGGTGACTATCAGATCCAACGGAGCCAAGTCGATCGTCAGGTACGTCCTTGTGGGAAGCAATCTTCCCAAGTTGTAATGGAGAGAACAATCTTTTCAAGCAAGTGATGTAATTCTGCACTCTGACATGGACGGTTGAGTAGACATCATCAATTCAGAGACAAGGCTGTGCAGTTTGGATGTTATGTGCTGCTTTCACAATAAACCTTGGTCAAGTCATCCTTAATGAATCCCTGGCTGACTGTTATCCATATATATTGCATTGTTAGATATGAAGTCAAAGAGTTCATGGAGGAGACAAGGATGTATTTTGAGAAAAAGCAGTGAAAGCTGACATTGTCCTGAGTGCGACTAAACTCTTATTTCCGACCACTGCGCCAAGCAGAGAATGAATAGGAAGACTAACAGTTTCTTCAACGCATCACATCAAAATTTAATATAAAGGGGACATATCATGAAAAATTCACATTTTCAGAGCTTGTACACATTTGAGTATCTGGAGTGCCTAGCAACTCACAAACTGTGAAATAAGACAGTCAGTTTTTTGTGGGCTGCCTAGATCAGTAAACATGTGATTCAACAAACCATTCAGATTTGGCTTCCCTTCCTACATCACATGCAGGCTCATTAGATCAGTGGTTCCCAACCCCTTTTCTATCATTTTGTAAACTGACTAAGTAACATATTTTATGGATATTTCATATTACATTCAATTTATAACAATAACAGTACAGACCGACTGATAAACCGTACAATTAACCCAAATAGTGAATGCAATAGCTGCAGGAAGTTTGTGTAAAATGAGCGATTTGGATGAATTTTGAGCAGATTATTTCCAGTGATTGTTGATTCAGAGATGAGTTGTCCTGTTAATTTTATACAATTCTCTGTATTGTGTATTTTTTGTTTAATTTTCAACAATCATTCATACTTAATAGGCTTCTTTATTGACAAATTCAGTGTTTTTCTTCTCCCTGGTGATTATTCTATTAGCTCTTTGGTTGTTTTAACTGCGTACTTTTCTAATACAGGATGAGGCTGTTTAGCAGAGAGGGAAGGCTCTGTGAATATATCTTGTGTTCAGGTCTTCACCGTGCCCTTAACCTGTGAGATTTGTTTTAAATTTATATTTCAAACAACAATTAAGACTTAAAAAATAACAATTTAATTTAGTTTTCTTTACAGAAATGGATGCAATGCTGAGATATGGGCCAACTATATAGTTTTTAAAAAAATTGTCTTACACCCCTTAAAATCATGAAGGCCTCCCGAACCCCGGTGAAGCTTTGGCGACCCCTAGAAGGGATCGGGACCCCCAGGTTGGAAACCAGTGCATTAGAATATATCGCCCACAGCTTGAGAACTACCTTTGCAAAGGTGCACCATATTTTTCTTACCAGCCAATCAGAGCAGACTGTTTTTCAGGAGGGGGTTTTAAAGAGACAGGCGCTAAAACGGAGCGTTTCTGATAGAGGGTGAATACAGGTATATTCAGACAGACAGGATGAGAAAAATAATGTGTTTTTTGAACATTAAAGCATTTAAACATGTTCTAGTAGAAACCTTAAATAAAAGTATGAACCTGACAATGAGCATGATACGTCCCCTTTAAGTCCATTGTTCAGTAGGCAAACAGAAAAATCAGGCACATGACATCAACCACACGGTGGATTTTAAAGTGTAAGGACACTGAGATCCGTACGAAGTTTGTTCTCTCCAAGAGAGAACTTGCAAAGAATGTTAATCATGAGGTGTGAAGCACAAACAAGACATTCTTGGATTTGATATTTCCTAAAGATACACACACACACACACACACATACACACAAAGTCTGAGCACTGACATATGTTAAACCTGCATGGCAACATGAACATATTGTTGGCTTTGTCACATCCACCTACACGCGTATACGTACTGGAAAAATAACTACTTGTAGTAGGAACACTGTGCTGCACGCATACCGCACAAGACATGGCTCAGAGTTTCACTGACGCCACAACTCTGCCAGGTAAGAAAACAAACACATAAACAGGTGACGCATAATGAAACATATTTCATATCAGGCAGGAACATGTGGCTGACATACCAGAAGCAAATGTGCTTGTAGAAATGAGCACTAAACTTGGGTTTCTGTGTCGAGGAGTGAGGCTGAGCAAACACACACACACACAGCCACATCTTACTCCAGGGTGAAGAAGACTGTGTGCATCAGCATAGAACAGCACAGAGCCTTGAGGTGACAGCGAGACACAGAGCTGGTGTTGGCCTGACAACACCGTCCTCCTCTCTCCCTCTCTTACTTTCTGTCTCACACAATCGTCACTCTCTCTCTCTTAATTCCTTCTTTTCTTCTTCCTCTAGCTCCTCCCTCCCTCTTTCCACCCCCTGTCTCTTTCTCCCCAAGCTGCATTACACTGCTGTGCGCAGATATTCAATTAAAAGCCTGTTGAGTGCAAACTGAAAAGCCTAATGGAACCACACACACACTTACACACACTTACACACAGATCACCAGCGAAGAGAGTGAAAGGGAGATGCAGACTAATATCATACGCCAGTAGGTGCAAAGGGATGGGGAGATCTTGAGATATTTGTCATTTAGATACAATTGGATTTATGCGGGAACTGTACATGGCTGCAGATTTTATCGAGCTCATTCCACGGAGTTTTCTTATTTCTAATTTGTTCTATGGTGAACACAAAGAACGCCACTTACAAAAGGACTTTAATTTGTCTCTCAGATGAATTCTCTGTGATAAATTGACACATGCTGTTGGGGAAATTTGATGTGTATTATATCCCTTTGAGGAATCGGGGATGAATTCAAAGAACACCCTTCTTTCAAAATCTGGAGGCAAGTTTTAGATCATACTGTATTTATCTCATTAATTCACCGTAGGATGCATGACTTTGTTTTTTCCCCAACAATCTGAAGAAAATAAGAAGGCGCAGATCCTTCTTTTGTAGTGCCTACTCCTCGAAACAAGCTTGCAGATACGATCTCAGTATCACAGTCTAAGGACACCTTTCTCAGCACAACCAACAGCCTCCCTTATCTACCGTACTGGAGATGTGTTTCTCTGCTTTGGAATCAGTGTTTGACTTATTTCTCTGGCCGGCTGCCCTGGTATTGACCCACAGTCGGCCCGGTCATTATGCAGAGTTAGAGTAGGCAACCGTCTTTATGGCGGCGAAAGCCAGGTGTTACCTAGCAGCTGCCTCCTTTTTGACCTCAGAGACTTTGGTAAAAAAAAAATGTCACAGGGATAGTTTCGTTCACAAAAGCCCATAGTGGTTAGTCTGAATGTGCTACCAGCGGCATTTTGTGTTTTCTAAAAAGTGCGATACACTAGGGATGAGTATTGGCAAGAATCTGGCGATGCGATACATATCACGATACGATAGGGGTTACGATTCGATATACTGCAATACTGTAAGCAAGACGATGTATTGTGATTTTAAAAAATCTAATTTTAGGAAAACTATCGTAGCATAAAGAACACACCGCCATATGCAAAAAATCAGAGTAAAAAAAATCAATGCACTTCACGCTATATTTGCTTCATTTGAGTCTATGCAGAGGTAGAAGGAAGTTATCACTTTTATTGTTGTAGTCTGAGGAACATGACGTCATTCCGTATCCATCAACCAAAACAAACCGCAGCCGGCCGGAACATGAAAGTACAAAATGGCGAAGGGTCTGCGTGGATACAACCTGAACTCTCACGTGTTAAATCCAAAGTGGTAAACACTACACATCCAGTAAAGTATGGAAACACTTTGGTTTTCACACATTGACAGGAAAAGTAGAGCTAGACATCACGGCTAAAGCTGCATGCTAACTCTGTCACGGACAGGAAACGTTGTCATATTGTGGTAACGCGCGGTCGAGCCGGCCGTCACTCTCATCTCTGTGGTCAAATCAGCCGACGCTACGACTGTAGAGCACCCATATACTGACATTTATGTTAAATGCATTCAAACAGCCCCGATGGAGCTGACCATGGATGGATAAAGAGAACGGAGCTGACGGGAGAGCTAGAGACGGTCTTGGAGAAGTTAGCAGAAGTATACACGTGTGACTACGTCCGGTTTTCAAAATAAGGTGTTAACAAAGGGAACTGTATATACAAAATACATCTATGGAAATAAGATTGATTGGATTATATTCACCAGAAGTATAAAACATTACATGTCCCTTATAAATTATAAAGAAAAGGAAATGTCTTTATTCTTTGATTTTTGGGTTGCTTGAAAATGTTTTATATATAATTCCTGACAATGACTGATGTATTTGATTTCATGCTGAAAATCAAACATTTTAATGTATTAATTTAGATATTTTCCAAGGTAAAAGTCCCTTGTAAACTACTAATTAATAATCAATACAGTGTTTTTGGGCATCACAAAAGTGTGTATTTTCTTACACCCCTATAATACACAACCTTTTTCTGACCCAGAATGACCAGGATTCATCTGCAGGAGTTTGAAAAGGTAAATATATACAACATAACCATACAGCGTGAATTCAAAGTGTGCATTCACAGCAAGGTGTCTGTGAGTACATAACAACAATGCAAGTCCACCGAAATAAATGAAAATCAGGTCACAAAACTCTCCTCTCTTCTATTAATATTCTTCAAAATGTGTTTGGCTACATTGAGGGATATGGGAGAAAAGCATCGAGGAGCACAATGGAGAAGAGCTCTGCAACACAGTTTGGGTAGAATAGCACAAATTGTCTTTATGTGTGTGTAGTCATGCATGGCTAATCATCAGGAAGAAAAACTCTTTTCTGGAAGAAGTAAACTTTCATTTACTATGTCCAGCTGTTCCTCGCCGTCTCTGCAGGCTGCAAACATCTGTTTTGATAACGAATAATTCATTTGAGGAGTTGATTTGCCTCCGAGAAAAATCTAAAACCCTAGCTGAGCTAATACGCGATGCAGCTTTTGCCTTAATTTCCTTTCTCTTGTCCCATTCGCTTTTTCCATTCATAAATTATCACTTCCAAATTTACTACCACCGTAGGGCATGATTTGTGATGCGACTGATTAGTGTCTCACTCTGACAGTTCATAATATTCCTCAACGGAAAACTGCCTGCCTGCATGCGACTTCGAAATTATCAAACAACTAAAGAGAGTGAGAGAAAGAAGGAATTCATTAACACCAGTTAGTTGTTAAATTGTTGTCAGTTCTGGCCATGCATGTTGAATTTGTCTTTCAATCACTCCGGCAAGTACAGACTCAAACTACTACTTAGCAGTTGCTGGAGGTTTTTCATTTTAAAGTTTCAATTCGACTGATAAAAATCATGAAGTTGTCATCAACAACTTAGAAACATGAGTTATTCTGACTTTTCAGTGAACATGATCGTTTGTTAACTCATTAAAGGAACAGTGTGGAAGCTTGCTGTATGTCTTTAATTCATGTTAAGACTTAGTTATTTCTCCTCATAATAATGAAACGAAAACTGCCAACCTCTATGAAGGTTATTATCGAATTCAGGCCCTACACATTTACACTTACTTTATAATTTAAAGGCACAGTGTGTAGGATTTGGCAGCATCCAGTGGTGTGGTTGCGGATTGCAACCGACTGAATACCCCTCCACTCACTCCTCTCTTTCCAAGACTGCGGTAACGTGAGTTCCACGGTTTTGCACTCTGCAGCTCACGTTATCGCTGTTTCACAAGCGTGTCAGAGAACTACGGTGGTTGTCAGGTAACGTAAAATCATGAAAGGCTCTCGCTAGAGCCAGTGTTTGGTTTGAGCAACATGGTGGACTCTGTGAAGACGACCCACTCCCTATGTAGATATGAAGGGCTCATTCTAAGCTAACAAAAACACAACGATTCTTAGTTTCAGGTGATTATACACTAATGAAAACATAGTTACATGAATATTATATTCCTTTTCTGCCAATAGATCCCTGAAATGTTCCTTTAACAAGTTCACTGGGAGCAGTCTTGCATGTTGTATTTGTACTACAGTAAGTATTGTGCAACCACAGCAGTAAGGTCACTGTGTCAAATGAAAAACGTACTCTTTAAACTGAGAAAATGTAAATGGGAAACATCTAATCTAATAAATGTAATGTAATTTAATAATAATAATAATAATAAATCTAATGCGTGCCAGTTTGACTGAACAGTTGCTGATTAAATTTAATACCTCAAGTTAATTGAACTTGTTTTCTCTAGTTCAATTTTAAAACTCGTGAGACGACTTTGAACTAATTAGTCAACTTGGGCTCAGTTGATTTTTAAGGCAGCAGGGAAAGTTGAACCACCTTAAAATGTTTTAAAATGCAGCACATCTGCAGATAGGATGTGCGTGTGTGTGTGTGTGTGTGTGTGTGAGTGCTTTTACTTTGAATTCCAGTAACCTCCCCCGTCATTGTCTGTCGTTTGAACAACAGCTTACTAAATTTAAAACACTCCCTCATCAGAGTCCCTCGGTGAAGCTTTGAGCCATGCAATTATTTCATCTACATCACTTTATTGCATTGTAATTAAAACAACAAAGTTTCCTTTGGTGACAGACTGACAGAACGACGTTCAATATCAACCAGAAATTAATTAATAAAGTTAGCCCTGGCTTTCAGTATGAGGAAATGACGGAGATTTTGTACATCGTCTATTAGATATATACAATCGCATCTATTTTATGTACTAATGTCTACTATCTTCTAATGTTTGATCATTTAGGTAATTATTTTTCCAAACTGGAGAGTGTTTTGGAGATTGACTTCTAAAATGGCACAGTGGATTTCCCATTGATGTACCATTAAAGTAAGAAATGGGAAAAAGAAATGACACTTAGGACAAGACACAATCTAAAACTTGGCAGACGATAATTCCACTCTCATCTTATCTCCAAACTTCTGAGCTCCTTGGCTGCGAGAACAGTCCACATTAATATCTACAGTAACACCATTTAACAGCGTCTTTCTGTCCAAGATCTGGCTCCGACGTCTCCATTCACAAACTCTCTAAAGCGAGCGGTACTGTAACTGCTGTCGTCATGCTGATCACCTCGTCCTGGCCATGTTTCTACCGCTTCCTCAAGTCTATTTTTACTCTTTTGTCAAGGCGGATGTATTGCCAACTCGCCCCGCAGCTATGTCAAGGTTGCTGCACCTTGGTTTCATTGTGCATCTCTACATCTACTTCATTGTACCGCCACAGCGCTAACATTGCAGCTTTTCTCGAGCTATTCATGATTCACACCTGGGTGGCTGATACATCACTGGGAGCTGGCAGGAAGCTAAAGGTTAGAAAAGAGCTCTCGGCTTGGATACGGAGGGTTGCTGGTTTGTATGGAGGCCAGAGGACAGGCGTACATAAATTAAAGCTACATTTTAAAACCATCTTTTCTTGATGAGTCTCCCGTGCTTCTCTGTTTGAACCGTGTTCATGCAGGACCACATTGATCAACTGTAGACTGAAATTGATGTTCTGGCACCGTCACTTTACATTCACTAAAAGTGTTGTTTTCTGGCTGACTCAGATTATTATAAATATCTGACAACATTATGGAAAGGACTCTACAGGGAAATAAAATGTTTTTCTTTACCTTTCCGTTTGTTACTGTGTCATGTGACTTGTTGCGAGAAGACAGCGGTGGAAACGTGAGTGAGAGTAAAGAGAGGAGTGCCACGGGACACCGGTGTTGTCAGAGTTTGTTGTGTTGGAGTACAGGAAGCGTATCTTAGTGTTATCTTAAAGATTTTCAATGTCATGGCTGAATATTTAGATTTAGATGATTTAGGCGATGCAAGATTTCAGAACGAGACTTCTCTGAGCGAGACGCACAAAGAAAAACGTTTTATCTCTCAGTAGGGTCCTTTCCATAATGTTGTCAGACTCTCTGAGCCTGTCAACAACAAGAACTTTTAGTGGACGTAAAATGACGGTGCCAGGTTGTCTTAAAGCAGCAGTGAGAAAGATTGGAGCAAATATGATTAAAAAAAGTTATTTTTATAAACTATATCCTGAGAGTAGTGCATGAGACAGGTCATCCGGTGTCCTCTGGTGCTCCTAATGGCATCTGCATGATTTCACAGACCGGAGGAAAACAACCAATCAGACCCGAGATGGAGCCTTGCCGCCTCGGAGCAGCTGTCAATCACTCGCAAGCTCCGATCAAACGGTCAAACTACGCAGCGCTGATCAAATATGAATCAATATTCTGTTACTGTAATGCCTATTTCTCTCCTGAGATGTTGTCAGAATCATCTTGTAGTGTACTGTTTAGCTGTAAAATGAGAAAGTTTGTGACCCGGGAGCCATGTTGAGATCAGTTGAGGAAATACCAAGCACCGCCCACCAGCCGGAGCAAACTTTCTCAATTTCACAGATAAACAGTACACTTCACGATTGATTGACAGCTGCCTCCTTTGAATAAACAGCCAATAGGAACGCTCTCTCTCTGAAATGACCTGTGATTGGCCAAAGTCTCCCGTCACGGTCTAGATTTTTTAAAGCCTGTAAACAGAGCCATGAGGAGGAGCAGAAGTCTAGTTTTCTCTGAGAACACTTGAATTACAACATGCTGAAAGGTTATTATGGAATCTTTGCCCAATGATGCCAAACATATACTGCCTACTGCAGCTTTAAGTGATTACATTACAGCTCTTTTAGCGGCTGGCTGCTACAGTGTTCTCAATTTCAGTGATGTCCACATTAGTCACTTAGACACAAAAACATGGTAAAATATGGTCCCGGTTGAAAAATACTCAAATTCCCCTTTAAGTATGTTGTGTGGATGAAGTCAGTAGAGTGTGATGTGCATAAGTGGAAGATGAAAGACAGCGTAGTAGGACCATTGAAGGAAAAAGATATAGAAACATAAAAAAAAATCTTGTAATTTTTTTACAGTTTTTTTCTCCTAATATTAGCCCGCTCCCCTGGCTCCTTAATATATTTATTTTTTTACCTAAAAGGGCCCTAATATGCCATCGTAAAGATATGGGTGCGGGAGTGGAAAAGGTGCAAAAAAGCAAAGCAAAGAACTAAAGCAACACAGCTAAACCAAACGGTAGAGGAGCGAAGCTGCAGCACACGTTGCAGAGTAGAGAGTCAGCCAGAGAGAGGGCTGCCAGCTGTGACAGTCTTAAATAACCTTAATACAATTAAATGTGTTGGATTAAGCTTTTGATGAGGAACATTAGAGAGGTATTCTGATTAATGTAGAAAACAAGTTGACAGCAGTTGCCATGCAAAATGTGACTGTACGACTAATAGCTTCTGATGTTGGTAATATGCAGACTGGAGTGATACGATATAGCATGTACACATTTCAGGCCTATTCAAATACTTTTTAAGCAATGCACTTTGATCCCTCGCTCATAATAAGCAAGAAAATGTGGGTAAAATGTAGGGCAGTGAATGAGACACGCTCCCACCTGCAGCTACTGTTGATGTGAGCCTGAACATAACACTTCACCCCAAATCTCTGCCTGAAGAGCTGTGAAGTGCCCAATAGTAAAAGACTGGTTGTTCTGGGCATCTGCCAGGTGTGAACGTGAGCAACTCCGTGTGAAGATGGTTGTCACTGCGCACATGCACTCAGCTAAAACTGAAAAAGAAGAACACTGCAGTGAGAAAATTACTGCCATGTTGTCTGGAGGTGATGCTGGTGAGTGTTTGATGCTGAGTCCTGGGGGAGTCCAAACGTATTAACCAGCTGTATGAAGCTGTTTATTTCCCAGAGGAATGCATGCCGATGCGCCAGATCTCCATAATGCCACCCGAGGGGAAATTGTCAAATGAGGTGATGCGGTTTGATGTGGCGTATGTGCAGGCATGACCGTCTGTCTGTCTGCGTCTGATTTGATGTATGTCTGACTGCAAGTGTCATGAAGACATTAAGGGCCCAGTGCAAAGCGGCGCACAGCGCAACCGTCATTGCTAGTTTAAGACCAACGCAGTTGTCATTTTCACGTCCAGCGCGGTAAGGCCAGGTTGTGTTAGTAGGAAATGTGCTTGTGATCATCTGTGCACCCATGGGCGTGTTGGTGGTCTGAGGTGTGGTCCGGTGCATTGCTATCTAGAGGCCTCCATCAGACAGGGTGCTTTTAGCAGCCTGGGGCGACTTTTTGGAATCGCTTTCAATGAGATTGAAACATTTGGCGTGCTGTTTTTGCGTTGCTGAGCGTCTTGTGTTTATCCGCTCTGTGAACCTGACGTCACGATACCCAGAGCTTTATGACGTTACCAACCGTAGTTACCACGATCTGAACAAAAAACAGCAAGAGGCAAATTAGTGCGGTAAGTTAAGTTGTTTCCATTAATTTAAACTGTACTATCAACTATTTGGGTCGCGTATAGTTCATAAGGTAACGTCAGCACTCATTTGGTGGTTGCCTAGCAACATATAAAATAAAAAGATACAGCAAACTGCAAAGAACTCTCTCTGTCTGATCGGGCAACAAAAAGGCAGTGCGGTGCACCTTGTGTTTAACCACCTGCAAAACGCACTCTGTCTGATCTGAGCCTGAGGCAGCAGAAAGCGATTGCACCGTTGACCTGCTCTAAAGTCAATGCAATATTTTCCTGCTATTTAAAGGGCACATTATTAAGATAGCAAGATGCGCCCACATAGATGGGTTCACAACACGCATACACTCTGTTTGTTACACACAAGTGTACAAGCAGCAGCGCTTTCATCCTCAGTTAAACAGGTTATCGGTGTATTTGCTCACATGTAGTCAAATGGAGTTGTTGATGGGACAGAGGAGCGGGAGACGGCGGAGGCAGAGAGGCTGCTGCTCCCATAGATGGTCCGCCTGCGTGCAAAGTGAAAGCATTCAAGCAGATCCGTTTCCTCAGCAGAAAAACGCTCGCTTATCCAATTTGTCGAATCCGCCATATAGCAATGCAGGCACACCTGGCTTTTAAAGGGAATGGGAGATGACAGTTAATTAATTAAAGAATGGCACTCGGAGAGCGCAGACCTCCACCAAGGTGCCTGACTTTAAAAACAGATCACAGCTCACAGCTGGCGGTACCGTGAGGTGGTCTGCTTATTTTTAACACGGTGTGTTACGTTGGATGCCTCTCTCATTCAGCAGTCTTGTTATGTCTGTATAACGTTGCACTACGTTGTCTCTCATCCCGTCAGCTAGCGCTTTTTTCTTTCTCACTGCGGACGGCCAGCAGCTCCCGCACACACATCCACACACATATCTCTCTGCTCTCAGAAGGAGGCTGGGTCACGCTTCATCAACGCGTCATCAGTTACACTGCGCATGTGTTATACCCTGCGGTCTTAATGCTCAGGCTGATCACAATCCTTAAAAATCATCATGGTGATCATCATGATTACATCCGCCAAGGCCCTTGTCCTTGGCGGAGGTAACAAGAATTGTAATAATAACTTGCTTGGTCTGTCTCCATCAACATCTGGATTTTAAGGCCAACTCTGGTTTATTATAACTTGGACCTTATTTTTCAGAGTTTTGGCCATCATTTCATCATCAGTTACGATAACATTGTACTCCTCAAAGTAACTGCTGAAATCTGGGAACACAGTAACGTTGTTTTAAGTGTGACAGAAGAAACACAAGCAGTCAGACGATTAGACAGCTTGTAAACAAGCAGTTTAGCCAGATTTTTGAAACTACTTTAGGTAAAATTGAAAGTGAACGTTCCCAAAATGTCTGTAATAATTCTTCATTGCACTAGAAATCTATCTAACTTTGCGGCTGTCGAACGAACACTCGATCACAGCATATAGTGTGAAGGTGTTACAGCTGACTCAGAATGGTGCAGGGCAGTCAGCACATCGTAGCTGGTAGTTTATTTGTATTAGTAGACCTACTGGTGTTTTCCTCTTTATCACAATTATGAGGAAATATTACCTTTTTTTTTTTTTCTCACACCCCTTGGCAACTGCAATACTACCCCCTGGGTTACAAGTACCCCTGGTGGGGAATCACTGGTGTAGATCATCACTATTTCATTGATCATCGAGCTTACAGTACAGATCAGTGATATCCTGTGAAGATCAATGAGCGAAGTCTTGCGATGAAGCTGTCAGCATCTCTCAGCGCCAACGCCATCAAGACACACTCCTGGAACATTTATAGAAAACTAATGAATGCAGATACTATATATGATACTATATAGATATAGATATATGGATATTACCGCCTAAACATATCAAGCAGAAGACAAGTTGACTGGTCTGAAATCATCTGTTTCAAACACCTTGAAGAGAAGTAGTGAGTAGCGAGTGACCCTTTCACAGAGGCTTTAAATCCTCTCATCGTTGCATGGCAGGTGGAAGCAGTCCCCATGGACTAGAGAGCCGGCAGGATGCTCTGAGTGTGTGTGTGTGTGTGTGTGAGCTGACTACCACACCTGAAGCTGACTAAGAACTGCAGTGTTGGAGAGCTAAAAACCCTCGCGTGTGCTGAGCTGGTGGCCAGCTGTCACTCAAACCAAGGCCGGACTTGCTTGCTTTCTCTCGCTATTTTCCTCTTTGTGCGTGTTGTTGAGGTATGATGATATAGCTGTCTGTTATATCACACCAGCCCACGGGGTATATCACTCAGAAAGACATTTCATGTTACATAATCATTCCATTTACATATCGTTTTGCATAAAAATCCTAATGCATGGTGTTGTTAAGAGTGCCCTGCCATATTATCTCAAAATGCCAGCTGTGAGCAAACACACATTCAAGAAAGAAGTGAAGGAGATTTGATTGTCAGCCAGGTGGTGAGAAGTCTGAAATATCAGTCTTCTTCTTTTTCTAATAATGTCAGAAAAACTTGCTATCGCTCCATCTGACTGACTGTAACCACCCACCCAAACACTGGAGGAGGACTGATATCTCTGGTCCACTTTCCCGTCTCAACTCAGAAAGACCTTGGATGTTCAAATATAAAGCTCTTCCCTCGCAATGTTGTTTAACAGTATTCGATTCTGAGTTTCAGGCTTTGATGCTCAGGTGAATAAAGTGGATCAGTAATGTTTTCCACGGCTAAGAAATATATCTAAAGTCAAGCTCCGCAAACCTGGGAAAGGTTACCCATGGCTTTATTTCCACTTGAATAGACTGCAACTCTCCTACAGCAACTGTGGCATCAGTCAACAAATCCGGTTACATTTATATATTAGTATTTAGTAGTTACCAAAGTATTAGACAGATTGAAATTTGACCTGATGATGGTGTTAGAGGAAAATACGGAGGATCACCAAAGTTATTACAAATCATCCTGAGGTGGAAGAGACATTTTTGAACCAAATTTCACAGCAATCCATCTAATAGTTGTCGAAACATTTCACTCAGAACCACAGATGTCAACCTCATGGTGGCGCTAGAGGAAAAGTATGATCAACAAAGTCAAAGAGAAACCGAATCGTGATAAAACGTTTGATTAGGAACAAAAAAAACATTGGAAAACGGAAAAAAGGCAAAAGTAAGAGACTGTGTACATAATTATTTTAAGAGTGAAGGAACCACTCATCCCATAAACCATTGTAAATGGCGACTCGCCGACTCTGGAAACTCCTGAGAAACATTTAAATTAACCGTTGTCGATCTAAAATGAAGACAGATTCAGCAACGGCATGCCTTATTTCTCGCCTCAAATGTTTTTAGAAACACATTTCGGTGAACTATTTTCTTACTTAGCTTGCTAGATTTCTCTGGGGGGAAGCTGCAGTGTAGTGAAGCTTCACTTAATGTAGAGTAACTGGTGGATTAGCTCAATACTCTTTCCAAGTAGCTTTCCCAACACTGTAGATTAATATCACATATAGAGTGCTACAGGAATGAGTCCTAAAACCCGGAAATGAGTTAGCATTTTAGCACCTCCGGTTCCTTCGTCTGGAAGTCAGTGGGTTTTTAGTTAGATGCCTGATATAAGGTCTGTGGTTAACACAAGCTTAAAGGACCAGCGTGTCACAATTAGGGGGGTCTATTGGCAGAAATGGAATATAATATTAATAAGTATGTTTTCTTTCATGTATAATCACCTGATAATAAGAATCGTGTTTTCATTAGCTTAGAATGAGCCGTTTATATCTACATAGGGAGCGGGTCATCTTCACAGAGTCCACCATGTCGCTCCGCCAGAATGGACAAACCAAACACTGTTAACTTTTACTTCAGAAAAGTGGTGTTCAATTGTGGAGATTATCTTGCTGAACAAAATGTGGAAGTATCATAAACGCTTGTTTGCCACAGAGTTTATTTTCTGCAATAATCCAAAACCCGATGGATAAATCCCGTTGGCTTTTTGTCACAGGAACAGGGCTGATGCTAACTTCCTGGTTGGCCTACAAAGATACGTCATCCCTGCACCACGCTATAAACAGTTTGGTACCTGATTTTAACTGTCTCAAAAGAGTCTCTGGTGACGAGGAGGAGAAACAAAGTTTGACAACAGGCAAAGACCGAAAGTTGAACAATACAAAGGTATTGTCATTCTTTCTGACAGTTATCTGATGACTTCTTGTAAGTCCAGTTAAAAGCCGTTGATTTGAGGTTCAACTCTGGTTTAAAGGGACTATTTGTAAGATTCAGAATTGCTTGTTAACAGCGACACCTGTGGCCTTGAAATCAACGAAAGTCAGCGTCGAGCTTGCGCTTCCTCGCTCTAAATATACCTGAACGAGCATCGCTCAAAACAGTGAGGCGACACACGTCAGCTAAAACCACAATATCACTCTATACTTCAGCTGCTTGGCAGTAATGTTAGCTGACCAGACGAAGGTCTCTCCATGAACATGATTTAGATCTGATCCTAGTGTTGGCTTTTCCTGCCTCAGCGCAGGCTGATGCAGCGGGGCTCTGCAGCGTGTCTCCCTGCTCTCTCCGCCCGCAGCCGGAGAGAGCAGGGAGACACCGGCACCCGGTCGGTAACGAGACGATAACGTTACTCCCTGAGGAGCTTCGTCACTTCACAAGACACGGGAAACCTCTGTTGGTCTGGAGGAGCTGCAGCATTTATTTCTGCACAAACGTCCACTCTACATTCACTAGATATTCTCAGAGCTACTAACTCTTCTGCAGTGTGGAGTGAGCGCGCGTTGACGTCTAGAGGTGGAGCGAGCTGAGCGAGAACGCGCGCTCTGTCTGAGTGAAGGCAAGCAGGCAGAGGAGGAGAGGCAGCAGCCACACGCGAACGCGCATATAAGAGCACGCATGTGTGGCGACCCGCTACATTTATACGCTTAAAAAGTTACAAACAGTCCCTTTAACATTTCCAATTTGAGGGTAAATTCCAACAACTTCCAAGAAGCAACTCTCTATGATTTCCGGTATGATAATGAGTCATTGTTTGCATAAGCTAAAATATGCAACCCAGTAAAATATTCAGTACATATAAAACAGTTTAGCAAAGCGCAGCATTACTCAGACCGTCTATTGCTCCAACCCAGTGTATATGCAGCTTGGTGAAGTACTGCGCTTCCAGGAGGCCTCTGTGTCCACGTCCATCAAAAGCCAAACACAACAGCGTAGCAAACCATTTGTATTCATTCGCAGTTCCAAAGGCAAGAGAGGGAGATGATTCAGCAAATCTCTCTAAACACAAGAGCGGGTTTCTTGGGGCCAGATTGTCACTTTTCCCAGGGACTGGATCACAAGGTTTATAAACTGTCACCCTGCACAGTAACACTGCTACTCCAGCTCACACTGGCTCAAAACGCCTCTATTGTCATAACACTCTAAATTAACTCTTATCACCGAGCTCAAGACACTGAAGCAGCTAATTATGCCGGTCTATATCACACGCCGATAGACTGTAAATTCATTTTTAATCCAGCTTTTCTTCATCATACAGTTTAACACTACAAAGGCGGTAAAATATCTTTCAAAATGTCCCTTTGCGACTTTTCCTGGACCTACTTAATAAATTAATCAGGTTTTTTCGGATTGTTTGAAATTAGAATAAAAATGTAATAACTACACTCACAGCCTGTCAGCTTCCCAGCCCTCACTAATGACCCTTAAAATCCACAGCAGCGGGCTCAGTTCAGGTTGGCAGCTCTTTCTAGTGTTGATGGAACAAGACAAGAGTTGTGCAGGTTGCTGGGTGAGGGAATTTTACTGCACATTAAAATCACAGACTCAAAGGTCAACTGTAGCAAAGAGCCCCAAATCAATGTTGAGTCTAAATTCTAAGTCACAATACAGCTCTGAGACTGGTGTCAGGTTAGCAGCCTAGTTGGTGCTCTGACAGATGGGAGACAGGATCAGTCGCATTTTGAGTTTCATGCCTGCTTTGATATTTCATTCATTTCATTCTGTAGGTATCAAGGTTGTCATATTCAGATATTTTGGGGTATTTCTTTCCAGTAAATAATACCACAAAAGAAGCAACTCATATGAAGATGAAGGGCATGTTTCTACCACACAAACACATATGCACTTACAAACAGATGCATCATTTTACATTGACACCGCAGCAATACTTAAAAGTATCAAACATTCACCCTCTGTAGGCTTGTAGGTTTGAAAAGTTTGTATTTTAATTTTTCAATGGATTCCAGTGAGGACAAGTTTATCACAAAAACAAAACGTATAAAACATCCATGCATCCAGCTGTGAAAAATGCTCAAACCAACAAAATGCGTTTAGCCACTGGCCCTCCAACCGTACCTCACTATGTTCAGTCTGCAACATACAACTAAACAATACTTCTGTGTTGTTGTCCTCCTTGAAGCTACAAAAGCTCAGACACAAGTGGAGTATTTTAGGTCTATTTTGGCAAAACAATGATTAGATTCAAGACAGTTAAGCTAGAATAATAAAAGACTGGCTCCACTTGCAAGGCTGTCATTGGTATATATTTACACTAGAGACTATCTTGTGATGGGATCACACCAGACAAATCGGGACAGGGGTATAATGTGGCCCATTCCCCACTTCATACTCCCCTTACTTCCGGCGTCCTTGCTCAGACCACACCCTTCTTCGAACTCGGCCTTCATTTTAATCTCAACTACACACCTGTAAAGTTTCGTGATTGTATCTTGCGCGAATCATGGTGACAAAATCTGTCCACAGACGGACATATAATAAACTCAAAACTGTTTCTGTGGTAGTCCCCGCTACAGTAGGTGTCTCCAGGACCACCATGATGACGCACACACAGACTCACAAGGTGAAAACAATACCAGCGCCGCTGTCACTGCTGGTAATGATATAGGTTATCCCATACAGCTATAAATGCTTCAGCTATGTGGAGCACAGGCGCCTACTGTATAGTCACTTTCTGGACAGAGACAATAGAAAAGTTTGCAAACAAATTCAACTGCTCCTGCTGTCTGTGCTTCTTGACAGCCCGATATCTGTCAAGAGACGATAGCTAGCATTAGCTCCCCAGCAGGGAGGAACAGACTGAACCTCTCATTACCAGAGATGATATGTCTTCAACAAACTAAAACTGAGAGCTCACAATACTGTGCATTGTTTGTTTTTTTCTCTTTCTCCCAGTGGGCAACTCTGGAGTCTGAGAAGTGAAGCCAATGCTGAAGTGCCTTAAACTTGAGCAGCAGGGGGCGACTCCTCTGGTTGCTAAAAGAAGTCTGGTTGTATAGAAGTCTATGAGAAAATGAGCCTACTTCTCACTTGATTTATTACCTCAGTAAACATTGTAAACATGAGTTTATGGTCTCAATCGCTAGTTTCAAGTCTTCTTCAATACAGCATGATGTTCATTCAGTAAATTATGGTCCCATTTAGAGTCAAATAGACCATAAAGCAGGGGATGCTTTAGGGCGTGGCTACCTCGTGATTGACAGGTCGCTACCACGGTGTTGTCCGGCCTGGGAGTTGTCCGTGTTTTCATCTTACAACTTTAACCCTTTCACAGTGTGTTTTTAGTTCATGAGAGTTAATTATAACCTTTTTGGTCGCCTAAAAATGTCTTATTCAGCGTTCGGTTGTGCTTAGCCCCACCCTCTCGTGTCACTTCTGGTTGCAGATGGCCAAAATGCTGAACTCGAGTCTTCAAAACGGCAGTCCACAAACAAACCAATGGGTGACGTCACGGTGACTACGTCCACTTATATTCAGTCTATCTCTGTAGATGCGACATGCGACCACCACAAGATACACCCGTACACTGAGGATCATATAATAGTGTAACCATGTTTTAGTTGACGGGACGTGTCACAACATGAAGTGGGCTATCATGCACGTTACGTTTTGACTGAAAGTAACCTTTTTGTGCTTGTTGTAATAACTACATTTTCACAATGTAGACATGTTACACATTGTGCAAAAACAAAGATTTGAACTTAATTCGATATATCGCCCTGTCAAACATATGTCTACATGCATTCTAGGAATATCTGTGTAGAAGCTGAGAATCCTTTCTGGTTAAATGCGGTAGCTTTTTTCAAAACACAGACACTAAAATAATACAGATAAATCATCTATATCCTTTTGTTTAAGTCTTCCTGAGATGACAGATTGGAATGAGTCATGATGCTCGCCGCAATACTAACAACAGTGGAAAGTCTAACACCTTTTTCTTCTTCTTATGTGATGTGTCTTTTCTGTCTTTAATTTATGGTGTCATTGTATTGTCCTCCCCTTTTTGGGAGGGAACGTGTAGCCTTCGGGCCTTGTTGAGTGGGTGAGTGGAGTGGGATGGTGTCAGGACCGTGGATCAGGGAGGGAACAGGGTGAGACAGATTAGAAAGTGCAGGATGGGAAGAATGACAGTATAGGGTTAGGGAGGAGGCTCAAAATCTGGCATCCATGCTGATTCTGCATTATTTATATCTAAATCTTGAATAAATTCTATGAGCAGGCACTGAAAAAAAACCAGATGCCCAGAATGCAGCATCGGAGCTGAAATACGCTGTTAAAATATGGTATGAAGGTCACACATTGTAAAGGGCACTACAACAATTGCTCGGCTGAGCCTGCTTTATCACCATTGTCTGCTATAAGGTGAGGTGGTGAAAGGAATAAGTGAGATCTACAAGGACAAACTGGGGAGAAATCCCGGATGTTTAAACCACTGTTGCTGAAAAACTATTCAGCCTCAAAGTTAACAACCAATCAGCTTTGTAGTGTTGCGTTTTTTTTTCTCCCTGCGGCTAAGTCATTCAGATAATAAGGTTCCTCTAATAACAGAGCAGACTTAGATTAAGTCAATTTACAATTTGAACACAAAACATTAAAGGCCAAATTCATTAATGGGGATTATCGCATCGCGTTCTGGAGAGGTTAATGAGAGAGAGAGGGGGAGAATGGGAATGCTTTCTTTTTGTTTGCCCAATGTGCATCTAACTATAACAACTTATATTGAAATATGAAGGACTGTTCATCTCATAACGCTATGAAATTAGCTGGAATGTGTCCTCAACTCACATCTGGCTGTCCTCATACATTACAATACTGCTGGCAATATTACCATTTAAGGGGAGACACTACAGGTGAATGGGGTAAACAGTTTAACTAATAGATCTCACCATGAAACTTCCCTTCTTGATTACTTACATTTTAAGAAAAAATATTTTTTTGTATTACAAGTTTACTGAAATGTTATGTTTAAATATGCAAACTAATCTTATTAAACATGTTCTAATTTGCATACATTTCCAGAACAAAAATCTGAACGTTGGATAAAGCCAGGTTCAAAATTATTTTGTTGACATAGTAGAGTCAAAGGATTTTACTGAGGGAATCGTGGATATCTCTTTATATCACTCCATAAATCAGAAGATACTGTCAACAGCCATAAAAATAATCCATTTTCGTCATGTTTTTAGGAATAAAATGTTGTTTAAATTAGGCTATGAATGATATAAGATCAAACCCCTCTGTAAAAACCTTCAGAATATAACCGATCAGCCATAACATTAAGACCACTGACAGGTGAAGTGAATAACATGGATTATCTCGTTACAATGGTACCTGGCAGTGGGGGGGATATATTAGACAGCACGTGAACATTTTGAACTTACATGTACATGTACATATCAGCCAATTCATCATCATCGGATTCATATTAAATACGGTGTCAGCTTCAAAAATCCAGTATCAGTTGCACTATAATCTGCATGCAATGAAATTCACTGTATACCTGAACTGAAGCACTATCACAAACTTAATATAACATCTCATTTTGATCAGTCATTCTTACAGTAATCCTATACAATAAGGACTTTGTAATAGAATACATTTTTAGTAGTTTGCAACTACTACAAAGAAACATTTTTTGTCTAGTTAGGAAAAGTCATTTTCCCCTGTCACAATCATGAAAAGTTAATTAAGCCTCATATTTGCATAAAATGCTTATGCTGCACTGTAATTACCCAGAAAAATGGATGTCTTCATTATGCGTTAATTGCCTCCTCAACTTAAAAATGTGTGTTTTTTTTGGAACCTTAAAGGTACAGAGAAGTGAAAGAAAGAGGAAAATGAATGCATCTGCACCGCCTGATGTGTTATGACATCGGAGTGAAAAAACCTATTGAGGCATTATGTGTTTGACTAATCGCATATCGAACGTGGAGCCCAATATCTTCCATCTGAGTGTGTCACTACATCGGGCATCCAGCTGGGATTGTTGTCAAATGTCTCCATTCATCAATATCTTGTGAAAAATGCAGGCTTTTACCCCTGCGATGAATAATGAATCAAGGTTGACGTATTAATGTTGTCACAAACACATGGATGAGTGTTTGGCAGCTGCAGCGGCTGCAGTTTAATCTTCTCTCAGAACACAGAAATGTTCTGAACCGGACAGAACTTGAATCTATTGATGATAGCGAGGTCACGTCTTTCAATTTTGTGAAAGAAGCGATTCATTCATCATTTTGGAAAAGGAATAAATGGTCCTAAACGTTTCAAAGATGTGCTCAATGGAAGCCTAGCTTAGAGGTATATGAATTAACCCTGAATGCATTCTGAATTGAATTACCTTCATAAAGACAGACAGATAAAGCAGCCTGAGACTCACCGCTCCATCTCACCCTTCCAAGTCACTTGACCTTGGTATGGTTTGGGTCCTGGTGACGTCTCTGAACTGACATAAATAGCTACTGTGGTCCTGTGTTGCTCAGTAGGGAGAGCATCGCTCCAACACTAATTGCCAACGTTGACATTATTAAGGCTTTATTTTTAAAACTAGTGTAGTACCCGTTTGGAACGTTGTTCGAGAACCGCGGTATGGCTGCTTGCAACCGCCGTGTGAAGTAGATCGGATGAGCGGTTCTCGAGATATGCGAAGGACATACAGAAAGACAGAAAGACAGACAGACAGAGCGCAGTCTGCCAGCGCTGGCTGGACATCGCATCGCATTTCCTGCGGTGCACCAACTCTAGGTCAGCTTGGAAAGTCCCAGTATGAAGGTGGCTCACGGCTACAACTGTGACTTTCCCCGCCTGGACATCGACGCTTCTTCACGGAGCCGTTGAGTGCTCGTTGCGCCCTCTCTCCCTATGGGGAGGGACGGGGCGTCAGGGGTCTGTGGGGATGTCGGCAACCCATCCGACCTGTCTTGAAACAGGGACCCTGTCTCGTTTACCACTAGGCTTTGTGGGTGGGACTTTTTGCCGTGTCCTCACCATTCATATTCAACTAATGTGTTTATGATTAACCAACTCTTCCACTCCAGGAAGTCATTGTGTCCATCCAAGAAATGGTCCAGCACATTAGCTCCCCAATAAAACAAATGTGTGTCCATTGTATATTTTGTTTTTTGTACGATTAACAAGCGAGATAGAGTTTAAGAGGCGCTGAACCTTCGTCAGCTCAATGTTATATGTCAGGGATTTTATAAAGTAGGTCATGTGGCTCCCTGTGGCCTTATGACAACCTCCATTTACTTTTTGGTTGATCTGATAATTAGTAACTCCCTGGGGCGCATTAATCTCTTTGGGCGTACAGTAGTCACCACAGATGGTCCACAATGGTGTCAGTGCATTACGGCCTGTAGCGTAGCATGCTAACATATGTGAATATGTTTACAATACGCTTACACGTGGTCAATATGAACTGGCATTGCTATATCAGCATATGTCAAAACGTGGCAGGACCACGTCAACGGACGGGTCAGCGCTTGACTGCTTCGAGGTCAGAGAGCCACTCACATGAAAACTGAGGGAAATATTTATCCAGTTGAATCAGCACAACTGTTGAGGTGGCAGCAACGACAGAATCACAGACGGAGGACGTCGCAAGGGAGGCCCTTAAAATAGCCGAGTGAGGCGGAGAGGTGGAGGGTGAAGGAAGAGGGAGAAACTGAGCGGGACATTTGTAGAGGGCCCGGAGGGACTGAGTCAGGCAAAACAAACAGGCAGGCAGCGATCAGAGGGTCAGTTTCACAGAGTCCAACGAGAGGATGAGAGGACAAAACAGCGACGTAAGAGCAAGAGAGGAGAATGAGCAAGAAGAGTGAGAAGATAAAACGTCTATATAGATTGAGGACGAAATAAAAAGAGACACAGAACTCAAAAAATATGCATGACTATCAAGGTATCAATACATGAATTTCATTTCAAAGTAAGATAACTGATAAATCACCCAACCTAAGAATATCTAGGCAAAACCTGCTAGAAAGAAAACAGCTGCCTTAAGCCCTTATCAGATGGGACGCCTTTATCTCCGCTCAGATGCAGAGTGCCGCTGTGAGCGTCGCTCGTAACACAGAGAGTAATGGCTCAAAGGATGCAAAGAGCTTTACATCACTGCCGTTGCTATGCAACTATCCTATTATTATAAGCAAGCTAACCTAAAGTAATTCAGGTGATAATGGACAAGAAGAAGAGAAGTTGAAATCAAAGTTGAGACCAAAATGTGTTCCATAAATTCAGGCACATGCTTTGTGTTCAAATGTATCTTTAAGGTGTTTAATTGGATTTGATTGTTAAAAAGTAGGACAAGAAATACAATAACTGTTGGTTGGACCTTGATTAAGACCTCTATTAGAATATTTTGGAACATACCTCACCTAACCTTACATCGTCATGCCATAAACACCGGCCAAACTCAACCTCCCAATTCAATATAGCCTATTGTAGTGTACTGTACTTGTCTTAATGTCCTAATGTCTGTATGTTTTAACACCGTCCAAAATAAAATAAAATAAAATAAAATAAAATAAAATAAAATAAAATAAAATGAAATAAAATGAAATAAAATGAAATAAAATGAAATAAAATAAAATAAAATAAAATAAAATAAAATAAAATAAAATAAATAATTACAGACCTATTGAAAAATCCCCACCAAAAAAGAGAATATGTATTAACAACACTAAAGCTGTTTAAAGGTTTGTCTGCTCACCCATCTCGGGATGGTGCCGTCCCTCAACAGGAACGCTGACTGTCCGCCGCAGTAGCTTGTTCCTGTGAGACTCTGAGCGCCTCTCGCGCATCAGCAAAGGGTGTACCTGCACAGAGAGAGCACAAGGTCAGTACACAAACACACACTCCTAAAGCTCTGCACAGAATATGAACACACAAGCGAAACTGAGCACTATTTGTCCTTCTCTTAGTCTTTGATAAATAACCGCAATAGACGAGTAGTTGTAGAAAACAGCTGTGGCTAAATTTATCTTTTAGCATTTTATAGTCAGAAAACATTTTTTTTTTGAGAATAGACTGAAATCATTAAAATGGCTGATAACAAAAACAGACAAACAAATGCCAACGAGATGTACAATCAGTGCCAGTGAAATCATGAATGAGCTGATAAACCTTTGACTAAAGCAACTACCAACATCAAATTCATCCAAGAAATATATTCAAGGTTAATGTGGGGTCACATGCAACCCACAGGCTACCAGTTACATCATATTTTTTAAAGTCATAACACATCATTCAACAAAAGTAAAAAAGCAAGAATGGCTTATCTGGTAAGAGACAAAACTAGAATTCAAAATCTTCCACAGCTTTTCATTGCGTGATACATTATGTCTGATTTGGAGGAACTGAGAATTGAAAGCAAAAAGAAAAGAGAAAAAAAAATATATATATATAGAGAGAGAGAGAGAAATAAACCCACATTTCACAGCTCCGCTACATCGGGCCCCACAGTCCCTGAATTCATAAAAGTGAGACTTGAGGGAAAATAAATGGGAGAATGTGCCACACTAATCAGAAACACTGGTCCTTTTGAAACACAGTTATACTCAGAAAATACAGCATATACTGTAAAGTACAGAGCTATAAATCTTGACTGAACACCAAAGCAAGTACTTTGTTGGCTCTGGGCCCCAGAACGCCCAAGAAATACACAAAGAAATAAAAAAAATGACTGCAGAAATTCATGATGAGATTCCTTTCAAAAGAACACACTGTGATGTGATTGATAGGTTAAAGCTGGGCTGTTGTATTAGACTGCATTGGTTCAGTTGCCAGTTTATTAGGTACACCTTTACCAGCTCAACAGCTCAGCTAAAAAATTTTAAATAAGAGGTATTAATTGAGCTATATTTTTATTATTGAGGTTGTAGTGTGCATTGGTGTTGAACTGGACTTCATTATATTGAGAGGTGTTTCTAATGTTTTGCACACTGCATTTAAAAACATGGGGCGGTTGTCGAAGGATATTACAAACACACTTAAACACCACCACAAACTACAACCTCAACACTGAACATGTATCTTAAAGTTTTAATAAAAAACGGACCATTATATTCTTCGTAAAGGTAGAATATGTGGCAGAGCTGTTGTACTGGATTGCATAAGCGTACCTAATAAAGTGACCAGGGAGTGTATTATCACTTTATAAGGTTGTTGCAGCCAATGCTTCAACACATAATTTGCTATTTGCACATCAATCAGACGTGGAGCAGTATTTACATGCATTTTGTCTGCCTGATGAGTCCAATATTAACTGTCGTTTTAGATCTGCTTTGGTCTCCACCGGTGGGCCACCTTTGGGGTCTGAGAAGTGAAGCCAATGCGGAAGTGCCTTAAACTTGCATTCTTTCTAACAGCCAGCAGGGGGCGACTCCTCTGGTTGCAAAAATAAGATTGATTTATTACCTCAGTAAACATTGTAAACATTAGTTTATGGTCTCAATCGCTAGTTTCAAGTCTTCTTCAATACAGCATGATGTTCATTTAGTAAGTTATGGTCCCATTTAGAGTCAGATAGACCATAAAGCAGGGGATGCTTTAGGGCGTGGCTACCTTGTGATTGACAGGTCGCTACCACGGCGTTGTCCGGTCTGTGTTTTCGAACTTCAACCCTTTCACAGTGTGTTTTCAGTTCATGAGAGTTAATTATAACCTTTTTGGTTGCATGAAAATGTCTTATTCAGCGTTCAGTTGTGCTTAGCTCCATCCTCTCGTGTCACTACTGGTTGCAAAAAATCAACATGGCGACGGCCGAAATGCAGAACTCAAGGCTTCAAAACGGCAGTCCACAAACCAATGGGTGACATCACGGTGACTACGCCCACTTCTTATGTAAAGTCTATGGTCTCCACCAACTCTTGAGAAAAAATATCTGGGTTTTTAAATTGCTACGCATTCGACTTTCATCACCATCTTGTCTGCTGCCATTTTGTGCTGTGCAGGTCGGGTACAGTGGGTTTATCTGGTCCTGTTTGCTGGAACCAGCTGCCTGATCCTGCTGCTGGGTTGATAAGAGGCTAAAGCACTACATACTGTGAGTATAATTGTTGTGTTTTTCAGCTTGTTGTGGTGCTCTTCTGCACCCAAGTGGCCAAAGAAAATCCATTATTTCAGCTTTAACAATGCAGAATAATGGATTTATAGTGATTGTTTCAAACATGGATGTAGGTTTAATCCTTTGGAAGCGAGTTGCAGCCACTGTTTAGTTTAGTTTATTAACACAAAGGAAGTGATAAAATAACCAAAAGTATGTAGCAACAAACAGCATAGATTATGCAGCTGAGGTATGAAACCCCAAAGAGCTTAAAACCTGCCCTCTAGGTTTTAGAATTTATCCAAATACAATGGATATTTGTTACCTTAACAAAAAGAAGACAATAGAAAAATAAGACAGAAGTCAGCAGTAATACTGACAATAATAAAAAAATAAAACAAACAAACGTAAACACATAAACACATACAGTATGAAAACTAGGGCTGCCAAAGTTAAGCAACATTAATGCAAATTTGTTTTAACGACAGTAATTTCTTTAACGCAACTTGCGATTTCTTGGTTCTAGCGGGCTCAGTTTTATAGAAGACTGACTACTGGAATCACATGAAACTAGAAAACCTAATGAATCCATCGGTACCAACCATGTCATACGAGCTTGTAGTGAAGGAGGTTAAATAACGCTCCAAACTTACGCTAAATGTTGGCGAGGAAAAACTGGCATGGCCATTTTCAAAGGGGTCCCTTGACCTCTGACCTCCAGATATGTGAATGGGTTCTATGGGTACCCACGAGTCTCCCCTTTACAGACATGCCCACTTTATGATAATCACATGCAGTTTGGGGCAAGTCATAGTCAAGTCAGCACACTGACACACTGACAGCTGTTGTTGCCTGTTGGGCTGCAGTTTGCCATGTTATGATTTGAGCATATTTTTATGCTAAATGCAGTACCTGTGAGGGTCTGTCATTGTTTTGTGTTGTTAATTGATTTCTAATAATAAATATATACATACATTTGCATAAAGCAGCATATTATCCACTGCCATGTTGATAAGAGTATTAAATACTTGACAAATCTCCTTTTAAGGTACATTTTGAACAGATACAAAATGTGCAATTAATCACGATTCAATATTTTAATCGTTTGACAGTCCTAAAAGGAACATAAACACGTAAACTCACATACTGAGCATCTTTCCTCTACGTATCCTCACTGAGGTCGTGGAAATGACAGCAGCCTTGTTTGTGTTCTGATACAACACTGCTGTGCCTCTCAGTGTGTCCTACTGAGACTAGCGTCTAACAGAAATGCAACATCGGGACATGAAAGAGCTGGTGTGAACACAGAGAGCCAGTGTTAGAAGGTGGGGCTAACTGCAGAGAGCGGTGCAGGATAGTGCAGCCTGGGGGGCTTTGGGGCGAAGCCAACAACAGTGAAGGACACTGGTAGGTCACACTGAGCCATATGTCCCACAAGACAGCTGAGTGCCACTCACTCTAAAGGGGCTGTGTTAAGATGAAAACCCACCGGAGTGTGTGTGTGTGTGTGTGTGTGTGTGTGGGTGCCTGCGTCTTACTACTTTTTTGTATGTGCAGACGTGTGTCCACCAAAGCGAAAGGGGACATGAAAATTTAATGCAGACACTGCTCCACTTCAAGCTGCTAATATTCTCCGCTGCCACGCCACAGCTATATCACTTCGGACACATAAACGCGTAATCTAGTTAGACCGGCAAAGCAGAAGATGCTTCACATCACAGCATCAGGATCCTGTTTATATCAGTCTCTACATCCAACTTAATCAGGGACAAGCACCATAAATCAACCGCCTCTATGATTACTCTCCACTTTGCTGCTTGTGCAACCAAAGTGCACAGAACGACGTTGCAATGCAGCGCTTTCTTGGAACGAGCATATTGCTTGTCGTGATGAGATTACAGTACAAACTGCTTGATGAAAAATATATTAAGCAGCATCCATTCTTTATGAGTCCAGCGTGAGAATGCACAGAGCGGGTATGGTAATTTACTGACTCTCCCTTTTGTTGGGGCGATTACACAATGAGAGGTTTTGCCATTTATCAAGTTTTTTTATCCGTCTGTTTCATCCTGAATGAAATATCTACTACTAGATGGATTACCGTAAAGTCTTGTCTCAAAGATTCAATGTATCCAGAAGAAGAATTAACCCTTCCTAAATCCCGCCCCTCTGGAGCTCTGTGCTCCAATAACAGTTGAGCAAGCTTGGAACCTGGCAGAACCTCGGTCAACTTTCCCCTTTCCTGTTGGGGTTATACTTAAATATGCTATGTCTGTTCAAAGTAAAAGTACTATGTAAGTCACAGTGCATGGGTGTCACAATCTTCATGGATACATTACATTGTATTTAGACACAGAACTTTCATTTTGTGTTGATTTTGGCGGTCCCTGTGGACAAAAGCGGTAGTGTTTCCGAGCACCAGAGTCCCTTTAGAAAACCTCTTATTTTACTGCAGCAGGGTCTGACAGTCTGCCCGACACCTCCCTTCCCAGCAATATGGCCTGGGCCTCCAGCAGCGTGGGGTCGGTGTTGGCTCCCAGCAGGGACCGGCGGAGCAGTGAGGCAAAGCTCTGCTCTTGGCCGACAGAGGGGCCGCTGCAGCCAGACACGGAGCTCTCCACCTCCCACTGGAGCTCCAACTGCAGGTCGCTGCTGCTGGCGTTCTAAATTTCTGGTGAACATGCATAATTTCGTCAGATTTTGTTCCTTTGTTTATTTTATCTCTGCTTCGTGCCCCCTGAAATATGTTGAAGTATGTTTATTTTTGTCAAGCTTGTCCGACCTAGCAACAGTAACTAAGGGGGGGGGCGGGACTTAGGATCGGTCAGTTGATATTACTTTGCAGAACTTCTAACTTTCCATGTTGCTCCACCAGCAGGTACAAATTCTCAACCAGTCTATTGAGAAACTGGTTATGGATAAAACAGCAGGATTGTCTGTTTTAGCTAATCCAAATTAAATAGTTGACAAATAAAGGTTGAATGCAAAATAAATGTTACATTGACATACATGCCATACAGCAATTCTGTTCATTAATTTTCAATATTGCTAACAATGGCTTAAAACACCCATAGATATACAGATGATAGCCACCATGGTATATACAGTTTAGCAAATTTACATGGTCTCGCAGTATTTATATCACCATGTTGCCTAACACTTGTGAGAATATCCCTCATACCAGAGTGACATTATTAGACCAGGAAAATAAACTGAAAAGACACCCATCTAAAGTCAAGCCTTCTTACTGCATCCTGCTTCCATTTAAATCCAAGTCTTGTCAGTGCACACGACTTTTCTCTAACCCTCTTTTAATTCTCTCTGCCAGATTAATGTGTGAAACAGCAGCGGAGAGTGGCCGAGCACTCTGTTCGACTAATTGAATATGCTTTAGTGCCAATGAGTAACAGTAAACCTGAATTAACCTCACAATCAACCGGCTCTTCATTGATCGGGAATGCAAATAAAGCCCCAGTTGCATACTGTAGCTTTATTGCGACCATGTTGCTTTATAGTGTTTCTAAATATACGTAATAAGCAAAGTGGTTTCATAATGCCTGACTGAGCACTGTGCCAGCTCGGGCTCAAGGGCTCTTCTCATTTCTCAATCTTGTGCCTCCTTGTCTCGAGGAGCGGGGAAGGAGGAACGAGCATGTATCCTTTGCGGAAGTCTTTTCAGCACCCGTTATGTATAAAAGAGGTGTGACACAGCTGGAATATACAAACCAAATATATACCAATTCAACTGCTATAATCGTGACATGATGTTTACAAGTGCAAACAGCTGCTAACGTCAAATTATTATATTAACAAGAGCATTCTCTTGCATTCAGCACTAATTTGCTGTACTTCATGTTGTCATATAGGAGTCAATTGCCCATTAGGTAGTGTGCAAATGTCATTCCAAAAGAGAGAGAAAGAGAGAGAAAAAAATACTTTGTACAGAAAGATACCAAACTAATGGACAGCTGATGCAGCTGTGCCACGTGTCACATTTAATTAACGTCTCCGAGGCAAGGATGTATCATTTTGTTGTTGTTGCCTCGACTCCTCTCTCCTCGAGTCCCTTCCTTGCCTCGTCTGCTCGCATCTCCCGTGGGCGGGACTAAGAGCGAGGATATGAGGCGAGGAAAAGACAATGGGAAAGGCCCCATGAAAAAGAGATTTGGAAGAGGAGAACCCCGGGTAATCCCACTGAACGGAATGGTTTTGCGGTTATTGAAGGGATAGTAGTGATTTACCGCAGGGTCAAAGTGATGCTTCTCTCTAGGAAAGAGAGATGACTGGTTGCTCTGTGTACTCAAACCGTAGATCAAAAATGTGTCCGGTGTTCTTGGACAACGGGAAAGAAACGGCATGAACAGGAAGGCAATCCAGGCACTCAAATATTAGAAAAAGTAACAATCAGGAAGGAAATATTAAAAAGCCTTTATTGTAGTGGTTAAATCATAAAAAAAAAAGCCAAGATATTTCAACCACTTTAGGTCTTTGTTAGGTCATTTAACAAACAAAAAACAGTAGTGGCCTCACCTATATAGTAAGCCTATATCCTAATTGAGACCAGGATACTTCAGGTGCTATATATGATATTCAGAAAATTAATATAGCAGCAAACAACTATTTGCTATGTAAAGATATAGATGAGTGACGTCTACCTGAGCAGAGAATGAAATCGCCCTCCCTGTGTGTGTGTGTTGCAATTTGAGCTTCTCTGTGCTTTGTTTGAATAGATGGGCCGGCTGCACGTGCATGTTAGCGCATGTTAGTGCATGTGCGTCTCTGTGTGTGCCCCACGGGCTAGTTAATCCCCGTCGCTCTGCACTGTGCTCATACGGAGGTTACTGCTGATAACGCCTTCCCGACCCACGCTGTCGGCGCAAAAGCGTAGCGCCCACCCTCTGTTGCAGCTGATTGCACTGCCCGTGCTGTTGGCAGGTTGTGTCTAGAAAGGAACCGGCGAATTGCGAAAATCTGATCTGAGATCTGCTAAAACTCTTGCGCGACTCGCTGCCAGACGACCTATCCAAACCACAACCATTTGAGGTCAATGCCTAACCTTAACAATCTCGCGAGAGTTTCCCCTTCTAGATGCTACCCTGCTTGCACCATTAGCTGCTAGCCGGCGGCTCAGCCATCGCCATGTTAAGAGCCGTGTGGAGGCAATCCCTCATCATAGCAATGCTCTGAATTTGGAATTCAGCACTTTTAACGCATCCAGTCGATGGATCCAAAAAGCTTCCCATTAAGTTTATTCTGTTCCCCCCGACCAGAGGTTTAATGTTCAATGACCCCTATGTGCATTTTAATGCTGTAAATATGCCATTAGAATTAGGAATCGCGATTACCCCATAGCTAGACACTTCAGTGGGTGTCACAATGCTAATGATTCCTTATTGCACACAATAGATGATGATCTAGCTAATGATGAACACATTAAACCTTTGGTCAGGGGGGGAACAGAATAAACTTAACCAGAGGGAAGCTTATTGGATCCATCGACTGGATGCGTTACAGTATCTTGGTCTCAATGAGGACATGGACTTCACATGTTTTCTGTAAGTATTGTTGTTAAAACCTATATATGGGTACATATCTTCCATTTATGACTAATTAACTTCTTTGGGTAACCTCATCTCATGTTATTTTGTGTCCTCATTCATTTGAATTGGTTTCACCTGACATGTTATTATCTGGGTCATGTGATTGCCTCTACATTGATTTCTGCTACTATCGGAAGACCTGAGGAAGACCTATACAGTGGTCGAAACATGTTGGCTCTTTCAATGATTTAGCCACAACAATAAAGGATTTTTAGTATTTGCTTCCTCGTTGTTACTTGTTCTAATATTTTCGAGTGTCTGGATTGCCTTCCTATTTGTGATGCTTCTCTCCGACCAGATTTTCAGCTGTTGCCATGGAATCCAGAGGAGACAAATGGGCTGCGTTTACTTTTATCTACAGTACGAGTTGTGAGAAGGTTACAAAATGCATGTTTGTGTCTTTTCCATACGGATCAACACCTTAAACTCTTTCTCTTACGCACTGGAATCAAAATAAAACGGTGCAAACATGTATTTTATGAGCTGTATACTAATAGCTCAAATTACATCCAAGTTAGATTCTTGACAAGCCCTCAAGATGTCAACACTACCCAATTATAAGGAATTAAATATGGTAATTTTCCGTAATCACATCTACTTGAACTAGTACAAGCCCACTCATTCCCACCCCCTACTGCTGCCCTGCCCAGTGCAATTCATCACTGACAACTTGACTCATGAAGTCAGAATACCTTCCTACCCCACCCTGACACATCAGCCCACCAATAAGCATCCCACGTCTGCTTCCAGCGGGGGGAAACACCTGGAGGCTATATTTACTCTGCTTGTGGCAGGCGTTGATTGGTCAGATGTCACGGGGTCTGCAGCTGACATAACACCAGCTCTGGGGTTGCCATGAGTGGGCACAGGGAGCTGGCAGGCCTGCACTCAGCACCCACAGAGAGGTAGCATTAGGCTAGCACACTGACTTTTAACCACTTCAGATGGCGCACTTACACCTCATACACAGATTCAACGGAACAATTTCATTTAGAACACAATATACCACTACTAAAATAAACTACCGTAGTAAGGCTTGGTACCGTATGGTGCCACCTAGAAGCTGCAATCTCTCTAACACTCCCGAACAAACCACATACTGACAATTCTTAAGGCAAAGGGTATGCTTGAAATGAAGCCCTCCACGATAGAGAAGGGTGAGATGCACCCCGCCAAACACTGCGTTAAGTGGGTGAAGTTGTTGGATAATGTCCTGTTCTGGGAGGGGTTTTCAGATGCTGTTCGACGATCTGCCGAGCACTTTCTTTGGAGCATGATGACCCATGTAGAGCCTTACCAGTATTGGGTCTAACAATGTAAAGTTTATACTGAAAGTAGTACTGGAGGAAAAGGACATCAAAATCAAAATGGCGCCCTGTAAATGCATGAATCTAATCAGCAAATTCCATAGCAATCTCCCAATTAGATTTTCATATTCCTTGTGCCTGAGGTGGCCCAATTCAGGTCCATATTGCACCAAAGTTAATTAGTTAATTTTGCCTAGTACCCATGAGTAGAAAACTAATTTTCTATATCTCTGTTGGGTTATTTACCCAAACTGAAATGATACTAAACTAAAATCAAACTAAAATACTGTATAATCTACTCTGGCTTACATGTCTCAATTGGTAATAATATGTGTATCCTTTGCCGTTTTGAATGTCATATGCACATTGTTTTGTGCAACTAACAAGACATTTGTGACAGTTTTAATGTGAAACTTGAGCTTGTTGTGTCTTAGGCTGGATTCACACCAAATCAGGCGTCGCGGCGGAAATGCCAGTCCTTCAGTTAAGTCATTCATTTGAATGTGAGTTGTGCGTTTAGGCTTTGGTTCCCGCGGGTGATGTCAAAAACCACCCCAGCGGCCTACGGCGAAAAGTTGAAATCAATCAAAATCAACTTTCGGAGAAACGCAACCCAACGTCACGCTGCGGTGGCCAATGACGCAACTGGCGATCAAACCGGAAGCGAACCTAACGGGAAGAAGAATTTGTCTACCATGTAGCATTGTAGCATTCCGCTGTTTACCGAGCAACTGTGAAGATGGAAGAGAGACTGATCACCGCCGTGATGACCTTTCCAGAGCTGTACAACCCTGCCATGAGAGATGTTAATCGTCGTGCCGTCACTTGCCGTTGTATTGCTCTTCAAGTTGGGATTTCTGGTTAGTATTTCTACATGATATCACACAAATGGGCCATTTAAGTGACACTCCAACACCCAACCCTGCACTAATCGCCCTAACGCCTGATTTGGTGTGAATGCAGCTTAACACTGGGTCAATACAACCCATCAGTACTGGGTAAAATTAACCCACTATCTTTAACCCAGTGATTTTCAGTATGCTTCTATTGAATAAAGTAAAAAAAAAAAACACTAACATCTTCTGTGGAGTATCTATGGATATCTTCAAAACATTTTATGAAGATCGGGAAATATAGCTTTCAAGATACCGTAGAATGGACTAATGTGTTGGTCAGGGTTAGATAAGAGGTCAAAGAGTTACTAAATCAGGAATCATTCTCTAGGAACCATAAATATCCATACCAAGTGTGGCCGGTATTTGGGAAGATATCTTGCTCTGGACCAAATGTTGGGTGGGTGGACAGACCAGATGGACCAGAAAAAAGCTGTTACAATGTTGATCCTAATAATGCATCCATTGAGTTCCTCTAGCATTACACTAAATTCTAAAATGATCACCAGATGTTGCAGCTCGACTGACAGGTTGGCTGACATAGCAGTCACAGCAGATTTTGCTGTAATCTGAAACAGGTAATGGTGTGTTTTAGTATCAGACAAAGAGTAAAGGCTTCAACAACCCCACCTTATTAAATACAGCACAGAGGAAGCAGAGAAACCAAGAGAAACAGTCTCCTCAATAGACCACAGTGCAACACACATAACGCTGCACACAGACACTTCGCTGTATCTCCCATGGATGTATAAAGAGAACTGGATACAGCGTTGGCGGCAGGCTCCTGTTCATTCCTATGAGAGTTGCTCAGTGGTGCATGAAGCCAAAATAGCTCGACTGTCGAGTGATAAAGTACCCGGATCATCTGGCGATCTTTTGCATCCATTGGGCCCATAGAGCAGGCGCAGTAGGTTTTCCTTTAACTCCTCCTCCCAGCCAGCATTTTACAACTTTTAGGACCTAATGATTTAAATAAGGGCTATTCAAGTGTTCGTACATCTCTTTCCCAATCTAAGTCTATGGGAAAGAGTTTTTTTGGGCCCAATGGCATCACATGACAGACACGGAAGTTGTAATTCCACCGTTTGGCCACTACGAACATTTGCTCCAAAGCCCGGCGCTCTTCCTGGGGGCTTGGTATCTCCCTGTTAGTACACCATCGATCTCTTTATCTACTAGTGGACCCAAAACTAAATTATTACATTTAGCCTTTTGTGGCACATATGTGCCCTACTGATTCAGTTCTTGTCTCTTATCTGGGAGTTTGTCAAACAGCAGTCTCTCAGTGGTTACACCCAAAGCAGTAAATTACAACACTCAATCGCAAAATAGTTGCATGAATGAATCACAGTTGTGCGTTTAGGCTTTGGTTCCCGCGGGTGATGTCAAAAACCACCCCAGCGGCCTGCGGCGAAAAGTTGAAATCAATCAAAATCAACTTTCGGAGAAACGCAACCCAACGTCAAGCTGCGGTGGCCAATGAAGTAACTGGCGATCATCTACTCGTAAAATAGTTCCATGAATGAATCACCGTGTAAGAATATCTGGAAATGTTGGACATTTCATTTAAGGTTCTGGGCCATGCTTGGGCACTGTTGACACTAGTGGTGCAGCAATCAATGTCATCCAATTTGAACTGTTAATTGCATGCCTGATGGATTTAAGCATCCATGACGAGTGTTGTAATGGGCAGGGCTGAAATCGATCCATTTCTGATTAGAATTTTAACAATCTGAAAATTAAAAATGAACAATGCTTATCAGACAGACAGACAGACGGCAACAACTGCGCCAAATTGTACGTGACCGAAGCCGGTCTGGCACGCAGAGGAAGGGATAGATGGTGGGATGGTGGCGCTGGACGAGGGAGACGGGGAGGAAGAGGAAGATGCGGTGGTACAGGAAGGAAGGGAGTGTCATTGATCTGAAGAGGGAGGGAGCTGTTTTTGTTTCAGCTTGGCAGGTTGAGTTGAGCGATGCTGCAGGCTGGCTTGCCCATATGTCACTACTGCTTCCTAATGCCCAGTTGTGAGAAGCAGAGGAATATGGTGGGACACTGTGTATGGATGTGTGTGTGTGTGTGTGTGTAAGGCTGCATGAAGTAGAGTGTGTCATGTGCAAAAACTATGCAATCCATTATTTCTTAACGGGGCAGTAATCAAACACTGCTGGCTGTCTAACTCTGGCTCAAACACAAAAACATGAACATGTATTAGGACACACGCACACACACATATTCAGGCAATAACAAAAATTTGGCCAAGCACCTGCGCAAATACAGAAATAAATTTCACCTCAGCATGCAAACACACACAATCCCTTGCATCATGATAGGTGGCTGAGCTGGCCAAAAGCACGATTTGTCCTTCAGACAGTCAGTAACATCCTTTCATGGACAGATGTTCCTCCTCCTCCTGACCTCAGGCACTGGCTACAGTGTTCATAAAATACACAGTGATCCTACTCGCTCACATACACTAACACACACACACACACATAGTGGACAGGCCAAGAGGGCTGACATTTTGACCATTTTTAGCCTTTCACACATTGAACCGATGGTCATGATTTGCTATTATTTAAAGAACTTTGGGGACCGCAATTTTCAATGTACTGTTGAAGGCTTTGGTATAATAAAATCTGACTGTATGTTCCTTGTATTTGTCTTTAACTCTGTATATTTATCCAGGAAAGGTTGAAGTCAAAAGTTGTGTGAAAAGTTTCATGAGACCAAAATACCATGTCATCTTGAGAAAGATGTTAATGGGAATAAAGAACAGAATATAATTTTGGGACGTGGGCGGGATACTTTGAGTCAGGGTGAAGATTGGAGTTAAATAAAAATTAATAAAAAAATAATGTCGATAAAGGTCAACTAAAGCGATTTTTTGTCTGTATAATAGAATAGATAATTGTGTAAACGAATGTGCCTAAGTGGATATGTATATGGATGCTTATGTAGATATAGACATATGTATATGTATATGTATCTATATAAGAGGTTGGTTGTATGTATATGAATATGAACTTACCTCTTGACACTGCATTATAACAACGGGTAGCACCTTTTTTTACCATGTCATTTTTTTCAACATAGAGGGCACCATATTGTTCTTCAATTTATGTGAAAACATACTGTACAAAATGCTGATGTAATATGAAAACAGCATAATGTGATGTAAATAAGCAGGGAACTCAGATTACAGTGAAACTGTGACCTGAGCGTGCTTTCTTTATGTGTAACAATTATGCAGGTAATATGCACGTTGAGCAAGATTAAGTGTCACTTTGTTACAATTATACAAAAGAGAGAAGTGACAGAAAGAAAACATCTTGCTAGTTGCATGCAAAGTACAGTTTATTAAAGGGGAACAACTGACATTTTAAAAACATTGATATGATTCTGGAGGCTATATAACATGATGGAAAAAAATACTGCAACATGCTCATGTACACACATATTGCGAGGGCGCACCCGGAAACCACAAGGTGGCAGCGTCATCACGGTAAACGGTAACTTCCTGTCAGCGGCGATATGAATGGAGTATGGAATTTCAACAACATTTGCAATAAAAAATAAACATGCTGTCACTTTCTGTATCTTTTCTATGTTATCAATAAACACTTGGAACTTGGAACAGAGAAATCCATGAAAGGATTTCAGCACATGTTGTGACCATCATCCCGCATCTAGTGACCATGCTACAGGCATGGCATATTGGTAGCTAGCTAGTTAGATAGTATAATAACGTAAGCTTTAGCTACTTCCTTAAATACAGTACTAGACTTTTGTTGACCAAGTATAGCACGGATGGGAATAGTCCACAATGCTTTACTGGAGTTCTGTTCCTCACTGTGGAAACTACGAGCCAGCTGCTGCCCAAATCCTGTCATGGATTACTCCGCTCATGGATAGCACTCGTAAATGTTCCTGCATGACAGGAAGCACTACCTTGATTGGCTCGTGATGGACGGGAACGCCCACTTTTTCTTCTTTTCTACTTTCTCAATGCACAGCTGCTTCTGGCCGTTATTACCATATTACCATATTACCATACGTACTTCATCATAAAGACACAAAAAATGGCAGCAGACGACATTAAACCAAGAGATTTGTCTCAGATACCCGAGGCAGTTCTATGTAGCTAAAAATAGAAAATGAATGTTTCGCTACCAGCATCATTACATTACATTATTAGCATCAATAGATGTTGAATTGCTTGTTAACATCGAATTGGTACAAGTTACCTATATTAATGTAACACTAAGCAGCTAGTTAGCTATAGTTTGCCCCACTTGTTTCATCAAAGTCATATATAATGGTAAAATGAGTTAAGAATTTGACAAATTGTGAGTTAAATTGTGCTTAGAACGATGCATAGCCACTGATTTGACTGACACAAACAGGACAATAAAGTTACTGCGCAAAAAAAAAAGGGTTGTAACGTAAACCAGTGATCTCTATGTGGGCGTTCCTGTCAAGCTCTACAGGAACGACACCCCCCCTGCAGCTGCAGTCAGACTCTACTGCGGCATTGCAATATGCACATGCATGACCAAGTTGCAGTATTTTTTCCATCATGTTATATAGCCTCCAGAATAAAATCAGTTTTTTTAAAATGGAACTAACTTTGCACTGTTGTGAATAAGACCATCAAATAAATACTGAGAATGTAGATGTTAGCTGAGTTGGTTTATAACATTTTAAGTGCAAAGGAAAAGTTCAAATCACCCATAAGTGTCCACGCACCACAGAGACAGATGTGGCCAAAAACTATCCTTCTTAATAAAACTGATAAATGGCAGAGGATTTCTTTTAAGGTCATCGAGATCTGGCAGTTGCTCCTGGTAAGTTGGCAGGAGACAAATTAGGCCTAGTTTTCCTCTTTGTCTAGGTGCCTCCAAGGTACTGGAGAAAAAACCTCCTGTACACTATCCACAGGGATAGGCGAATTAATCAAAACGCTGAGATAAAAGCCATTTAAACTCTTATATGTACAAGATGACCTTTTGAAAAATGTTTTATTTCTGAGCGAGTGACAATCTCTATTCCAATGGCCTGTAATAGTTACTCAAACACAGAGGTTTTTTGTTAACATCGCCTCAGAGGTTCAGGTCAGCCATCTTACTAAAACAATCAACCTTTTCTCTTCTCTTCTGAGAGTCACTGCCCACCTACATTTATTACATAATTAATCCCTCCGACTCCCACACGACAGCCACCTGAATGTGTTCTTCAGGGTCATAAGCAAACACCTCTATGCACCCCTGAGCTACTCTTCATGCACTGTGACAACAGCAGCTACGGGCTAAAGCTGCCGAGGTGCTACGGCTTGTTTGCAGACCGGCTCACGCACTAATGCTTTCAAATTCAGCATCCAAGCTGCGAATGGGACCACTAACATGCACAGGAAGGCTTTTACCAAAGAGGAAAATGATCTCAACAATCCTATTTATTTTAAATTGCTACAGTACTACATCTACTTCTCAGTGTGTGGATATTCTCCAGCTCCCTCTTACACTCGCAAACAAGGCTTGTGCCCCCTGTCAGCTTTTCCTTGCGTAACACTGGCACAGTTGGGGTTAGTGTAGCCCGGACACATGACTTGGGGGACAGGGCACTGGTGCGTGGCGGTGGTATATGAAACTCTGTCACCTCAGATTAATGTGAGATGAGAGGCGGAGGAGGCGGAGGAGGAGGAGGAGGAGGAGAGGATGGCAGGCAGCCATCACTGCCAGCCCTCTCGCTCCCCCTACAGGACAGAAAGAGGCAGAGCAGCCTGCAGAGAGATTCAGCAGTGAGTGAAATGGGAGTGGATTCTCACAGATCAAGATCTCAGAGATTATTTTAAAAAAAAATCAAAGAAATGGTCCAGAAAACGTATTACTTATTCTCATAATTGCCCGCACTAATTTTTCCAACCCATATGTAGAAACCCAGTGGTCCAGTTCGTGAGGAAGTCCATGCCCAGCCTGCTTCATTAACACATTCCACATTCTTATTGCAAAACATCTAAGATGTCAAAATGATTGAAATATGATCATATTATTGTTATATTAGATATCCAAACTATAATCAATTATCAATCTACAGTATGAATCTATTAGTTTAAAATGTTCATGAATAGTTTGCATTAGTGCACTGCTGCTCTCAGACCACACTATGTCTGTGACATAGACTGTATAGAAGAAGTGGACGTGGTCACCGTGACATCACCCAATGGTTTGTGGACGTTTTGAAGCCTCGAGTTCGCCACCTTGGTTTTTGGCTGTCGGTTTTTGAAAGGGTTAAAGTTGTAAGACGAAAACATGGACAACTCTCAGACCGGACAACGCCGTGGTAGCGACCTGTCAATCACAAGGTAGCCACGCCCTAAAGCATCCCCTGCTTTATGGTCTATCTGACTCTAAATGGGAGCATAATTTACTAAATGAACATCATGCTGTATTGAAGAAGACTTGAAACTAGCGATTGAGATCATAAACTCGTGTTTACAATGTTTACTGAGGTAATAAATCAAGTGAGAAGTAGGCTCACTTTCTCATAGACTTCTATACAATCAGACTTCTCTTTGCAACCAGAGGAGTCGCCCCCTGCTGGCTGTTAGAAAGTTTAAGGCTCTTCAGCATTGGCTTCACTCTTCAGACCCCGGAGTTGCCCACTGGTCTGCAACTAACAAATATTTTCCTAATCAATTCATCTGCAGATTTTTTTCTCAATGAATAAAGTAATCGTTTTCTCTATAAAATGTAATAAAATAGTGATTACTATAAATTACTTGTTTGGTCTGACCAACAGCGCAACGCCCAAAGATATAAAACTTTAAGAAGTTAAAAAATGTATTAGAAACATCACGTACATACAGGTAGATGTATGAAATCTGACCTCACTATCACATAGGACAAAGAAAAGCAGGAGATGCTCACATCTGGGAATGTTGAATGTGAATGTTTGGTCATTTTTGCTTTGATTTATGCAATTGATCAATTACCATTCGTACTAAGGGTGGCCACAAAAGAAAGCTGCACGATATCAACATGTAAAAGTAAATAAAGAAATATCTGACCCTAAATCTATTAGCACAGGTTCCCCCCGAAGTGTGTGTGAGCTCCCCAGTTCTGTTCACATTGTACACTAACGGGTGTTTGTGAGCAAAACTCCTCAAAACTTCATTGTAAAATTTTTCGATGACATCGCCATTCTTGGCTTACTACACAGAGATCTGGACACATCACTTTTACCGCTCCGAAATCAAACAGTTTACGGACTGCTGTGATGCTCACCACCTGATTGTGAATGTGAAGAAGACTGAGGAAATGAAGTTCGATCTAAAGTCAATTCGTAATCCATTACTCATTCACAATGTACCCATAAAACAGATTTCCTCACATAAATACCTTGGTGTTCACATTGACAGCTCGCTCACATGGAGTGTGCATGTTGAAAACCTTTGCTCTAAGCTACAACAGGGGATGTAGTTTTTTGAGAAGGCTTAGATTATATGGTGTAAACAATAAATTAATGATTCTGTTTCATCAAATGATTTTAGAGAGTGTAATTAGATATGGCATCCAAGTGTGATATACGGTAACCTGTCAGCACAGTTAAAGTCCAAGCTCACACGCCTCACTCAAACAGCTATGGAGATCATAGGGATAAAAGAACATCACTATCTTCAGCCCTTTGTATGAAACCTCTGAGTTAAGGGAGGCACAGAAGATTCTGAACGATCCAACGGGTCGAGGTGTTGCCTTCAGGTACGGACGGTTCAGAATGCCAATGTGCCGGCTAAATCCATGTTTTATGTGTGTATGTACATTGTGACTTTGCTATATTGTGTGATGCAATGGCCTGGAGCCCAACACAAATTCCTCTGTGGGACAATAAAGTATATCTTATCTTATCTTATCTTATCTTATCATGCCATCTAATTCATGATCCCTGCATAAACCTTTCTGAAGTGTTTAATTTCTTTTTCGACTGCATCATAGAAGTGTTGATTCAACTCTATGCTAATTTCTGAGGTGTTGGGCTGCATCCATGTGTACCACAAAAATAGTTTTCTTCTAATCCTAATATGTGACCACACAGACAGAGTAACACTAAGCGACATTTCCTGCTGCTTCAGGCTGCACGCTCGCTTGTTTTCTAAGTGACACATTTCCATTTTTCTTGCTTAGACTGCACTGGAAAGGCTTTTCTGCCAATCACGTACAGTACAGAAGCTCAAGAGAGATAGCATAGAAGTCACGTTCACCTCTGAGTGTTGAATGACAAGGAAAGAAACTCGCAAAAGAGGGCACTGTAATTATAGGCGGCGTGTTTTGCCTCGTCATTTTTAATTTCACAGGCGTTTTTTAAGCCTCCGAGGTTTTTTTTTGCCCTGGATGCACAGTGTCAAAACGTGCCAGTCAGACAACACAACTTGTCAGCGTATCTATTATCCTTCGCAATTAAAAGGAGCCATGTCAGTGAGGGGTGTAATCCCATTCTCGCCCGATGGAGTGCCTCCACTCCATCACTGGGAAACAGTTCAATGAACCAAACACACCAACGGCTGCACAGGCGCACGATTAACAGAAATTTCCATAGTGACACATTTCAGACACAACAGAGGAGTCTTGTTCCCCGAAGCGACACCTCGGCTCTCCAGGAGGACGCCTCTCCTGCGTCTTCCTGATGGCCATCATTCATAAAGCACAACAAACACACAGAAAACAGCCAGTGAATGGAGCTGTGAGGAGCGCAGAGACAGGTGGCCTGTGGGAGAGCCAAAGACTCCTGCCAGTCACCCCAGAGAGAGAGAGAGAAAGAGAGAGAGAGAGAGAGGGAGGGAGGAAGGGGAGAGAGTGGGCGAGTGGATGAGGTGAAAGGGTGAGGGCAGAGAAGAGGGAGAAACTGTGAAGGAGAGACAGAGGGGAGAGTAAGAAAGACAGAGAGGGAGGAAGGGAGAGGAAGTGTGGTAGCAATGAATGTGGAGACAGAAGGAGGGAGGGAGGGAGAGATTGGAGGGGAGAGAGAGAAGATGGAACAGCAGATGGATTAGATAAAAAGAGGAGAGAGATAGGAGGCAACAGAGAGAGAGAGAGAACAGGAGAAAAGGTACGAGTGATGGATTGATGGAGGGCATTAAAACCAGGATTTAGCCTGGTGGAGGCAGAGATACGAGAGAGAGAGAGAGAGAGAGAGAGAGAGCAGAGGACTGGACAGGTGACGCTGACCTCAGATGCCAAGCATGTAAGCAAACAGAGAATCAGAGAGGCTGATATGAAAATGTGCAGGAAGCAGCAACACTGGTGGGAAAAAAAACAACTAGGTCCTCCACTGATTCTCCACATCTCCGCTATGGAAACCTACAGTATGATTGCTTTTTTTTTTTGCCGAGCCACTGAAGCCTTCTAAAACAAAATGGAAATAAATTGAAGGGTGAGTGTGCGTATGTGTGTGTGTGAGGGAAACAGGGAAGAAGAGAGAGAGAGAGACACCCGCTCTGCATGAGGTGAGTGACAGGCATGAATATTTAACGCCTTTCGCCGTCGCCGAGGTGACGGCTATCAGCGCGTCAGTCCTGCCTCCGATCCATTCACAGCTGCTGCCTTATTGGCACAATTAGACAGGGATAGGGCTCTGATTAATTGAACTGGGCTCTCCATTCAATCCCTCCAGAGCAAGTACAGGTCTCTTATCGGGATCACAGCGCGCTCTATTCCTCTGAGTGATGACAAGTTGAAATACTATTGGCAACCGTGCACACACACACTACAGCAAAGTCGCCACCCGTGTGCACATAAAGATTCATTACTTTATTGACTCACCCAACATGAACAGAGGAATTTGCCTCAGTGCAGGACTTAAATCAAACGCTGTATATACTGTGTAATAAACAGAGTATATAAAATATAATAATAACCTGTATGGCCACATGTCCAGATGTGCAGATACTTCTATAAAGTGCTGATGTGCCAGAGTTTAGGGCTTTAAAGCAAATGAAATACCTACAATATATCAGCGTATAGTCTAATAACAGACTCCATTTATGGTGGTGTTATAAGTGGTGTTATGAATCAGCAGTCTCGCCTTAAAGTGTGTAATTTTGTGTGTGTGGAAATAGTTTTGTGGGAAAGCAGAGGTAGAAAAGTTGAAGAACAGTACCCTCTCCTGGCCTAGAGAGCGAGATGAGATTTCACAAGCAGCAGCAGCAGGAGCAGTGATGCGCTATCTGTGTTTGGTACATCCGTACACAAATAGTCAAGTTAATCAACACTAACACACTGCTATGCCCATTTCTAGTCATCTGAAAATCAACTGGGGGAAAAACACACAGAATAAAAATAAATTAGAAAAAGCTCAACAATTATATTTAACAGCAGAAGATGACGGTTTCACTGCGAAGCTCTCCGGCAGTGAATGTGTTAAAACTGAACTCCTGTTAAACCATCCCCCAGATACATGCAGGCTGAAAGAGAACACTGCTTTCATTAAAACATTTCCAGCCACATGTATGTCTTAAACTGGCTTTTTTAATGTTCTATCTAATAAGTGAGCAAATAATGAAGCAGTAAGTTATCTTTATATTAAACTATGAAGGGAACAGTCAACCCTGAAGCACTTTAAACCTGCTGTCCATAATGTTCTTTTAATTAACAACTAATTAACATGTCCATCCGCATGGTGCAGTATTAAACACAGAAACAACACATTTACCCCGGTTGGAGATTCTCTTTATACTCAGTGCCAATAAAGACTGTTCAAAACTAAGCCAGGACACTGCGAAGGAAAACCTTCTCTTCCCACCCCGTCTGTGGACCTCAGTACCAAGCACACTGGTTCTTACCGAAGACATTCATCTCAAGAAATGGGTCACAAGTAAATTATTTCATTTTAAAAAAACGCTCTGTAATTTCTTAAAACAGCTGGGCACTTTTTAGCTAACATTACTCAAAGAGGGGTTGATTTGTTGGGGACTATTTTCTGCTGCGGATTATTACACATTGGGTGCTCTAGTGAGTATCTATGGCACTGTGACAGTGTATGTGGGATTGATTCAAAATAAGCTACAGTGCCCAAGTTGTTTATGAAGTAACATGTCACTGACAACACTGGAAGTCAATGGCTCAGAGGAATAAGTTATATTAGGATTTGGCTACACATAGAATAGCTGTGATATGTGTAAATAACAAAATAATCATTTAACTGGTAGTAATAATGATGGTCCAAAATTGATGTCAAATTGCATTAAAACCTTCAAATTTCCAGTACTCCCAAACCCAGTATCTCCTAATATCTTTTATTCACTGTCGAAATTCAGATTGTGTCTCTTTATGTATCTTATCCTGCCGCATAATATGTAGGAGCATCCTGACTGGGACCACCTGACACCACCTTAACCCTACACTGAAAAAAATGGTACTTTGGATTAAAAGTACTCTAATTTGTTACATCTAAATTTATTAGTTTTTCTCAAATTGTATTTATGATTTGGTTGAAACCGTAAATTATGATTTAATATAAATCAAAATACTTGTTTGGCCAAAGTCAAAAATGTACATTCACACAAAGTAAAAAGATTATTCATTATGAAGACCATACACAATTTTTGTACTTTGTTACAACTTAATTTTTCATTTTGGAAAAACCTAATATTTACTGTTACATCCAAGTAGAATTTTTACTTTGGAATAAACTAATCAAAATACTCTAATTTGTTACATGCAATTTTATTACTTTGTTACAGCTTAATTTTAAATTTTAAAATATTCACACGGGAACATTATATATAATGTTCCCGTGTGAATATTATTGGAGTATTATAGGCCTACTATAGAAGATGCATAGCCCAAGTATAACAATAGCAATAAAACCACAGCTGGTTATGACTGACACAGTGTAACACGTTTCAAGAAATAATGAATAAATAGGAATAAGTCACAAGAGATTGTTGATAACAGCCGATACACAAACCAACATGTGAATAAGAGAGTACAGGCATCTATTGATTTCCACTTCGAGCGCAATATTCAATATTCAATATTCAATATTCAATATTCAATATTCAATATTCAATTCTTACTTCTTTATTACTTACATGTTTTATGTGTCTGTTTTATGTTGTGTTTACTTATGTATAATGTTTAATCTTTACACTATCAATATAGTGTCTGTGGTTCCTCACGCGTTGTGCAGCACATTGTACTTCCACCATTACTAATAAAAAAAAAATGTATACCTGGTAAAGTCAGCGGTTGGTGTCAGTTATTCTGGAATAATATATATTGTACATCGGTTCAGGATTTCTCAGTTTCTCCACCAGCAGCAGCCTAAATACACCAGTTTGCACTACAGCCACTGGAGGAGGCACAGGAGCACAACTCTTGCTGTTTCTCCAGTGAAAACACTTGTTGTCTTGCATTTACTGAGCTAATAAAATTATGACTTATTTTCAACTGCATGTAAAATCAAGTTAATACACTCTACTCTACAAGCACTCAAGAAAATGCCACAACTTTTTTACATTCAAAAACAAACTCACAGACTCGTATATCACAGATAAATCCCACCGTTTAAGAGGTTATGGTTACACAGTTATGATCCAGTTATACAATGCAGAGGATTACCAACCACAGACAACTTCCCACAGAATTAACAACTGCCCTTGAATCTGAACCCCCAAAAGCGAGCCTGAGGCGACAGTGATCCAGGGAAGCTCGAGTCTCTGGTAACAACTCTGGATACATTCTCTCTCTGACCTCCTTTTTTAACAGATATTAGCTGAAAAGTAGGGTCCTTTAACTAGCACAAAGACTGTGTGAAGTTATCCTATTTAACCGGCCATGCTAAGAACACTGTCAACCTACGTTTACCCAAAAAGACATGAGGAAGTATTCTGTGAGATATTTCTGTTATGTTCACACACCAGAATGGAGATACTCCTCCTCACGTATTGATCAATAAAAGATCTCTTTTGAACTAGAGGTTGGGTAAGAATCTGAATCCAGTATCAAATCAGAATCATCTCAAACCCTTTCCCAGTCTATTTAGGGTTAACTACAAAGAATTACATTATAATTTACTTTATATTTATGCGCAAAGATTGACATTCAAAAATGTAAAACTTAGGCGATCGTTTCAGTTTTCATATCGTCCAATTGTGCTTACTCGAGTCGAGATCGTCGATTCAAAGTCAAAGTTACGTGAATGAAAATTTAACGCTCCACAAATGTATCTCTAAATGCACATTACAGGGCACAGATTCTAGAGATTATTTGTATTAGGGCTGTAACTATTATTATTATTATTATTATTATTATTATTATTATTATATTATTATTATTATTATTATTATTATTATTATTATTATTATTATTATTATTATTTTATTATTATTGTTATTATTGTTATTATTATTATTATTATTATATTATTATTATTATTATTATTATTATTATTATTATTATTATTATTATTATCATTATTATTATTATTATTATTTTCTTGATTAATCGATTAGTTGTTTGGTCTATAAAATGTCAGAAAATGGAGAAAAATGTTCATCAGTGTTTCCCAAAGCCCGAGATGACGTCCTCAAGTTTCTTGTTTTGTCCATAACTCAAAGATATTCAACTTAATGTCATAGAGGAGCAAAGAAACCAGAAAATATTCACATTTAAAAAACTGCAATCAGAGAATATTGAGGGTTATTTTTCCTTAAAGAATTATTTAAACCGATTATCAAAATAGTTGGCGATTAATTTAATAGTTGACAACTAATCGATTAATCGTTGTGGCTCTTAGATAGTAAGTTAGATAAAATCGTCTTAATATCGGCATAATAATATTGTTACAAGCCTGCGATTTTGTTAAAAAACAGTGAATGTTTTGTATCTTGTTCTTTGCTAAGATTTTTTTTTTTTTTAAATGACAGAAGAGATAAAATATTCATGACAGCTGCACTAGTCGATATTTTTATATGAACAACAATACATTTCCCTCATGAGTTGGTGGAGACCAAAACAGAGCTAACATTAGAGTGAATATTGGACTTGCATTCACCTTGTGGCCAGAAACATGACTCCAAATGAATGATAATGTTACTCTGCGTCTGCTGGATGTGTAAATAAGCAACTTTATAAAGTGATAATGAGTCCGTGTCGTGTTTTTAGCTGCAGCATGTCGTACTGCTCTTAAATTAATTAACAATTAATGCATGTTTATGTCATTTTATAGACTCAGAACTTGATGAATCTGGGTTTCTTACAAACTTGGAACCTGATCAAAATCAGAAAAACGCTGTATAAATAAAATGTATTATTATTATTATTATTATAAAATTGGAATCAGCTATCATCAGAACCCAACCATAGTTATAATAATAATAATAATTATAACACTTAGTTATCTAGCACCTTTCATACATGAAATGCAGCTCAAATTACTCCTGTAATATGTGATGTGAATGTTACATAATTCAGTATATTAACTGTATAATACAAGTTAAAGGTTATGCCGTGTGTATCTAATAAATACACTGCATCACGGGAGAGGGAAATATTTGTTATATATTCAATAATAAAGGTTATTTAACCTTTATTTTTTTGCATTTAAACTCAGACAGAATATTGTACCAGCTGTGTTAGAGGTCAAAATGAGTGACATATACTTCTTTTTTTACAGTAGAGTAGTAAGTCCTCTATCAGTGCAAAGGATGAAAAATAAGTTATTTTTATTTCTCACATGATCAATGTCCCCCCTGAAGTTTTGTGAGTATCTAATACTAACTGGTGCATAACCGGTATCTGTATCAGTGTATTCCTGGTGTGTGATGTAGAATACCTCTTCCTGGTCCAACATGTAGATCTGATTTCCGGTGTTCACACGGAGATGGGGGTTCCAGTTGTCTTGGGGTGGACGGACGTGTGTGGGGCGGTCGTAGATGGGGCGCTCGTGCGAAGGAAGATTGAAGGAGGGACGGTCGAAGGAGGGACGGTCGAAGGAGGGACGGTCGAAGGAGGGACGGTTGAAGGAAGGACGGTTGAAGGAGGGACGTTCGTAGGCGGGACGGTCGAAGGAGGGACGGTCGTAGGTGGGACGTTCGGGAGTGGGACGGTCGTACGAGGGAGCGTGGAAGGGGTGGACGTGGGTGCGATGATGGTGATGATGGTAGGAGGGGGGGACGGCACACCTTGCATCTGGACAGGAGAGAAGGAGGAGGAAGGGAGAAGAGGAGAGGGAGGGAGGAAAGAGAAGGTCAGTTAGGATCATCGGTAGGAGGGCGGTGATGTTGTGACACATGTCTGTCCTCATAACGTCAGTGTCAGGTGTCATTAGAGTGTTTGATAGGTCAGCTTGAAACAGGTCATTAATTAATGAGACTATACAGGACAATGCTAGAAACAGTACCTGATCCTGGAGTGTTTAAGAACAATAATGAAATCCATCTTATTTATAGAGCACTTGGATGCACAAACTGTTTTCCAAAGGCAAGAAGATCAACACAATGACAGGACCTATAGGAGGCCTTAGAAACTACAGCACTAACTAAATAAAGCAGCAAGCATTGATACAACATAGTAGAAAATCACCTGGTTTAAAGGAATAGTTGGACATTTTGAGAAATATGCTTATTTGCGTTCTTGCCAAGAGTCAGATGAGTTTGCATTTATAAAACAAAATATACATGAAGCTTTAGAGGTGCTGGTAGGCAAATATTTAAATCATGGGTAGAACCAGGCTAGCACTTTCCCCCTGTTTCCAGTCTTTATGCTAAGCTAAGATAACCGTTTCTAGATGTGACGGTGGTATTGCTCTTTTTGTCTCACTCTGTGCAAGAAAACAAGTAAAAGAAATGCCAAACTATTCTTTTAAATACACTAAAAACACTTCAAAGTAGTTCACTTTTCATAATTTCCTTTAATTCACCGGTCCAGAGGAAATGTCCTCATTTTTCCTCCTGCTCTTGTTTTCCTAACCTCAATCCCATTCACACAAACAGTACAAAAATAAAACAAAAGAACAGGCCGTTCTGGATCCTGAGACAAAATGTAAAGTGCTACTAGGCTGAGAAAAGCAAAGAGATATTTGGAAACACTTCAAATTCTTCAATCTTTTGAGCTTCATTTATAAGAAGACGGCTCTTGATAGTGACTCTGCAAACACACCCTTGTGAATGTGAATTCAAGTCACTCCCTCTCTGTTGGTTTTATAGTCACAGCTAAAAGTGATAATTGTCTAATTGAAGAAGTCCTAGATCCAGCTCACCGCCAAAATCTAATCATCTGTTCCTTGGCTCGAGGCTGTCCTGTCCACCAAATTTAACAGAAATCTCTTCCTGAGGTGTCCTGCTGACAGACAGACAGAGAAACTAAACTATAATCTCCTCGGTGGGGGTACACAATTATCTTCGACGTTATCCCTTAATTCCGAGGATCAATCAAGAAGATGTGGAGAAAAAAATGAAAATGATATCTGAGGGCTCTGTGCCTTGGATAATTTAAGAAATTGATCACAGTATTTGAGACATTAATATGGATTTTTCTTCTCCCCGTGTAGCTGTTTCACTTCGTCTTAAGCGAAAAATGTGTGACTAAGGACCTTTGGTAAATGAGGCACTTTGTCTTTTCTTTCTTCGCTGCGGTTTCCCAGCCTTATTGCACTGCTTAAAACTTATGTTTTAACTCAAGGAATATGGAGTCAGATACGTTTCAATATTAATGAATGCACACAGAAGGATTTATATATAAATGATTCTCTCTTCACAAAAATGTGTTTCAATGCACACAAATATAGTTATCGTTGTATATAAATGTAAAAGAAAATTCACATATAGAAAAATAAGATTTGCAAATATATTTCTGATGCACACACACATATATTTTGTTTAAAATAAATGTAATATAAATCCACACATATGCATTTAAATGTACGCAAGTTTCATCAAAAACATATTTGGATGTTGTTACATTTATATACAAACTGTTGAACCTGGGTCAGTGTGTCTTTTGGTTATTTGATTTTCCATTCACAAAAGGATATTAAAATACAAAAAAATAGAGGTTTTGATATTTGATTTTTTTATTTTAAAATTTAAAAAAAAAAATGTTAAATGCAAAGTTGTTTTTCTTTATCAGGGTCAAAAAAGGGGATGAACTAAACTTAAAAAAACGGGTTGATTTTAATTTTTTATTTCTAAAAACAAAAAATAAAATCACTAGAAGACAGAAACGAAAAAACGCCTGTTTTTCATATTCAGCAACCGGAAGTTGCGTAAGAGCGCGTATGAGTACGGTGCACTGTATGAGAGAAAAACAAGTACGGTGCTGCTTTGTAACTGAAGGTGATGGACACGGATCAGTAGGTAGTTTTTTGAAGCGATAAAAGAGTTTGTCTCAGGGAAGAAGACATGACTGCAGAAAAACTAACTTCGGTAAAGTTGGAAAGATATTGACAGATTCGAACTTCCCGGATCAATAACTCATAAACGAAACGTTGTTAAAACACAAACGACAGCTCTTTCTAACCGTAGTGAGGTAGACAACGAGCTACAACCTAATTTTAATCAGAACGAGCCGTTCTCCGAGCTGAACACATAACATTGGTCTCTATGCGCAGCCGGCTGTGAGACGATTGGTCAGGGACCGTCTACAAAGTACAACGCCGAAAAGAGAAAAATATTCAATAACTTCAGTCTTATGCAGTGTAGTACCACCAAAATTACTTCACACATTAATGGCCTCTTCCTGATTATACTACAACACTTAGTTGTAGTATAATAATATGTTTTTGCACTGTTTTGGTGATTTTGTATCGGGAAAAATATTCAATAACTTCATGGTTGTACTAATAATAAACTAATAATGTCTAAATCTACAGAGTTGCCTATTTTTAAATACATATATTTGTGAATTTCTATTACATGTATTTTAAAACAAGAAATATTTGTGTGTGCATCTGAAATATATTTGTGAATCACATTTTTTGTGGATTTGTTTTTACATTTATAAACAACAATAACTTTTTTTGTGTGCGCTGAAAAATATTTTTTGTGGAGAGTCATTTATATATAAATCACAAAATACATTTGTAAATCCGTCTGTGTGCATTCATTAATATTGAGACTGATCTGCCTCCATAAAGGAAACACACCATAGGCACATGATGATACTTTCCCATGTTTATCTGTCCAAGCTTAGCATATTTATGTGCACATTCTTCTATAGGTTACAATTCTCTATCTCTGTGACCTGTTCTAAATCTAAAGGGCCTTTCTTGATGCGTCTGTTGTTCTGTAATACTGACCTTGCATTTTCTCTCCCTCCTCTTAAGACTCCTTATTTATTCTCTGTTTAAGCTTTAGACATTTTTACTTCTTTTCCAAGAAGCAAAAGGCAACAGCAGCATCTCTCACATGCTTCAGATTACGCCACCGAGCGTTTTTATAGTTTTCAACTACGAATACAAAAGCAAACGTCTCGAGGCAGTCCTCTCACTTCATCATGTCTGATGCTGGAATTCAAAGACTCTCCACTCTTTTTTAGAAGCAGTCCAGTGGAACAAGGCTGACTCAATCCTACTTGTTTAAGACTTTGCTTTAATATTCAGCATTAAAAAAGATGATAATATTTCCCTAAAAGGCAAATCACCACTCCGCTAGCATCAATAGTGCATGCTCTGGTCCAGAGAGGACGTTCATGGACTAATTCACACTGAAAACAAGTTAAAACAATTAGATTAATGTGGTTTTTAAAATGTAAACAAGTTGAGAAAGACTTCTGCAGAGTGTGTGTGTGTCCGTCAAAGCAATATTCCCCCAGTGGCTCACACCTCTTGCACCAATGAAATGCCAAATTCACACTTACAACATCTGCAGAGTGTACTACGAGGCTGGAACATACACACATTCACATGTTCATACAATCACACATACTCACAGACAAGCAGAGAGAGAACTGATATCTATTTGACCCTCTATTTGACGAGGTGATTGACCGAGGCTCTGCACCGTCTCCCCTTGAAAGTAAGCCAGAAACAGTCACCTGTGGCCCACAATGCAACACTACAGCATGTCATAACCGATTATTTTACATCACTTCTCAGATTCTCCCAGACAGTTGACGGCTACAGCGGTTCTCCGTCCCCAGCCGGAGCGGAAAGGCACAACAGGCAATCGTCTAATAGTGGCAAAGTAACAACTCTAGTTGATCTTTCAAGTTTCCTGTTTGAATTATGAATCAAGCTGCTGAAATATAGATGAGCTCCTAAACAAGCACAGAGCTAATTAATATGGACGATTCAAGGAATGGGAAGGAGTGAAGCATGGAGAGTCTTTTCATACATGGACCCACATGTGGTCCAGTTTTCATCTCGCTGCAGAAGGGAGAGGTTTGGTGTCTTGCTTAAAGGGACGGCTCACCCCAAAATCAAAAGTACATATTTTTTTTCTCCCATAGACTGTGTATAAAGATGGAAGACGCGTCTCCGCTTCCTCCCACTGTACAAAAGTGAAGCCAAAATATCCCGGATACGGGAGCTGTCATCTTGAGATTTTGACGTCATTTGGAGCCAGTCTGTCAGCAGTGATCGGGTGGTGGAGCCGCGGTATAGAGCCGCGGTATAGAGCCGCGGTATCGAGCTGACCAACTGCAGGTTGTTAGTGACAGAATATCACAGCTGCCAATCATGACGTCTCACCCTCCTTTTTATAGCACCAAATGACTAATTAAAACCAAACTTATAAGAAAAATGAACACTTGAACATACATCAGCGTAATGAGAACTATCTAAACTGACAGAAACCATCTTTGGGAAAAATGTATTTGACGTTTACTTTCACTTTTTAGTTCGGCCCATGTCCCATCCGCTAACATGGGGCGGGCAGGATTTATGACCTATACTCAGGGTCTGAAATTAACCTTTTTTCACGGCCTGCCACTGTGGCAGACAAGTGTTTTTTTTGTCTACCACTCAGAAATTTTATCTGCCACTTTTGAAATTCATGCGCTACATGAAGGAATAACATTTTAGATCTCACAAAAGATACACAAAAAACATTAAATACACGGTACAGTGTTCGAATTACACTGTGAGGGAGGGTAGTGAACACCGTACTGTACTTTTTTATTGTCATCTATTGTGGTTATTTACATAAAAACACACAATTCAAATTATTATGAATATTTTAAATATTTGCTTTGATTAAAAAAGTCTTGGTAAGTTGTTAGGAAGTTAAACGGGTCATAATTCTCTCTCTAATATCTATTTCATATTGATGTGAAAACATCTCCTTCAAACAACTGGATGTATTCAAGTTTCTCGCCAATAACTTAATTTTACGAGATAACATTTGAACACATCGTGATAACGTTGTGATTTACCTTCACCCAATAGTCCTTATTTCTGAGCAGACTTTGAACGTCTCATAATAATAACTGAATGGCACCTCCGTTAATGTCAGTAGCTCCGCTATTTAGCCAGTCAGGACTGGCTGCTAACAGCTAACGTTACTAACTCTCATCCTGTTGATTCAAACACAGATTTGTTATTCACAGTGTAGCATTATCACGGATGAAAACTGCTCACAACCAGGTCTGTGGATCATCTTGAGTAACCAGGTCATGATTTCTGGAAACAGACGTTGCTGTTGAGTTTTGGTGCCATCTAGCTCCATTATATTAGAAGAAAGACATCTCTACGGCCGATATGTCCAACAATCGGCAACTCACACCAAAACAACCTAGATTGATAAATAGCACTACAGGTAAGAGGAAAAAATGTGTATTTTTGATTGTGGAGTGAACTGTCCCTTTAAGGGCCCTTCAATCAGACAAATGGATGAAGTCTTTCTGAGGTGGGATGATCACTCCAAACACTCAGCTACCATTTTGTCCAGTCGCAAAAAGTTGCACAGATATATTGTATCTTTTGTTGTTGTTGTTGGTGGAAAAAAATAATATGATGTAATATGAATCATTTGAGTGGACAGAAACTCGAGGCTATGAATATGGGCCACAGTGCATTAAAGGGTCACGATAGCCTCCGCTCAGCCTTCGTGTCTACACAATTTTAAAAGACAGCGAAAGGGATATTTAAGCAGGAAAGACCGAAGCATGTAAAACTATATGGAAGATTTGTCAGCCGGCTGATTGATTTTATTTTGTATCTATCTAATCTGCCTATTTGTTTTCTAATTAATTAATCAATCAATCATTTAGTCTATAAAATACCAGAAAACAGTGAGAAATGTCCATCATAATACCCTAGGGCACAAGGGGATGTCATCAAATGTCTCGTTTTGTTTGACTAACAGTACAAAAACAAAAAACACATTTAGTTTACTGAGATGTAAGACCAAGAAAAGCAGCAAATTCTCCCATTTGAGAGCCTGGTATCATCCAATATTTGGCATTTTGCCTGAAAATGAAAATGAAACGATGAATTATCAAAATAGTTGAATGACTGATTAATCAGCTCTTCTCTCACTCAGTTCTTACCACTTATAAAAACACACCATATTTCAAATAAGTGTCAGTTTTACCCTTTCTATGTAAGTACAGAAATAAAAACGTTCTTTCTTTTTCTCTATACATGAGGGTAGTCTTTCTTTCCTGGAAAAGTCCAAGTGATGCTTATGGAAGCAACACTGGCAGATTTTTCTATCTTATTTGTTAATTAAAATACAACAGAATGAAGCCAAATGACTTATTTCAAGTGTGGTTGTTCTCTATATCTACTGTAGCTGGTGAAATTAAACCTGGATACTCACACAACATTCAGGTAATACATATTGTGGAGTGTTGTGTGATATACACTCACCGGCCACTTTATTAGGCACACCTGTTCAATTGCTTGTTAACACAAATAGCTAATCAGCCAATCACATGGCAGCAACTCAATGCATTTAGGCATCTAGACGTGGTGAAGACGACTTCATCAGAATGGGGAAGAAAGGGGATTTAAGTGACTTTGAACGTGGCATGGTTGTTGGTGCCAGACGGGCTGGTGTGAGTATTTCAAAAACTGCTGATCTACTGGGATTTTCACGCACAACCATCTCTAGGGTTTACAGAGAATGGTCCGAACAAGAGAAAATATCCAGTGAGCGGCAGTTGTGTGGACGGAAATGCCTTGTTGATGTCAGAGGTCAGAGGAGAATGGGCAGAGTGGTTCGAGATGATAGAAAGGCAGCAGTAACTCAAATAACCACTCGTTACAACCAAGGTATGCAGAATACCATCTCTGAACGCACAACACGTCCAACCTTTAAGCAGATGGGCTACAGCAGCAGAAGACCACCCGGTACTAGCAAGGTGTACCTAATAAAGTGGCAAGATTGTGACTGGAATGGATGTGTCTCATCAAAACTTTTGTCACGACCATGGATAAACAGCTGAAAAAAGCATTTTAAAAGGTCTGAGGCTTTGCACTCTATTAATATGCTCTGCGTTGTTATGTTGCACAGCAGGTTGTTTGGAAATGTTATCTTCAAAGGCTACATGGCAAAATATTTTTGTTGCAAAAGGAAAAAATTGTAAAAAGTGTTGTAGCTCGCATCAAACCAAATGTTCTAGTTGTTAGCATCTCCATATATTGTATCATTAAGAGGGCACCTGCAGTTATAGTGATCTATCACTTACTCCATTCTTTTTATACGTGTTCTTCGTCGTGGATGGGTGTGTCGACTTCAAGCCAAACTGTAAAAGCAGATGTGATAGATGCTGAGTAAGCGCGCTATGAATCGTTGGTCATTATCACAGAGCTTCGGAGACATAAAGCTCTGTGTGTGACACGCTCTCCCTTTTCTCCAAAAAAAAGCACATCAGCCCTTGAATCCAAACTTTGCAACTGTGCAGAGCAAAGTCATGATGCTGAGATATTCACTGGAGGATAGCAGCGTGAGTCATCCACAGCCCAATCTGCACTACTCTACTGTAGACCTACCTCTCCACCCCCGAGGCTGCCTATTAAGGGCCTGTGAAGCGCAGTGGACAGAATTTCAATGAGCAGGCTCATTCTTCTGTCTGTCCGTCGGAACGTACAGGGTGCACATATACTGTACAGTAACGATTTGGCACAAGCAGAAAATGCTGAGATTGCCTCTTTTCTCCGCTCATCTTCCTCCACCTCACTCTATCCTTCATTCACTCTCTACGGTCGGCTCTCTGTATTCTCCTCGCTCTGCCTTTGTTCCTCTCTCTCCTTCACTCTCCGTGGGCTCTTTTCCTTTTTCTGCCATCCTTAGCAGTTTACAAAGAAGAGTCCCATGCACCAATCGGATGACTGGTCAGCCTTAGTCAACGTTGTCGTTACTGGAACCCGACAGGCCTAATGTTGATTTATACACATCGCTGAGCTCCAAAACAGCGCTAAAAATAAAGCTTGCAATATCCCCGGGCCGCCCGGGGCAGATAATGTACTCCTGCAAGCATGGCGAACCAAAGCATCTTACTTTCTAGGCAAGAAAGCACCACACAGTGCACATGTCATTACTGTGACCTCAGCTGCACCACTATCACGTCTTATCGGCATCGAACGGATCACTGGAAAACATACCAACGGAATACGGATGCTACTTCGCCAAGAATGAATACATGGAAGGCAGCGAGGATAGATGCAGTGCTGCACTTTGACAAGCTGTGAGTCAGAGTGGTGCATATGTGCAGTACAGTAGGCTGCTGTCAGCGCTGAGTCAAGGGGGGATGTCAAGTGTCAGCAGCGGGGTCACAGAGGCCCAGAAGTGCGAGGCGTCTCGCTGAACAAGCACATTGGTCATGCCCTCAACTTCTGCTGTACGCTGCGAAGCTAGAAACTCAGGCTCATTACACTTACATTAGATTTGACCATGGTAGTGCAGCACAAAAAATAATAATAATCTTCATTCAGAAATCCGGCTTTGCTTCATTAAAAGGTAATCAGTATAATTTTTCTGCTCCATAGCACAAAATGACCTAAATATATCTGTGGGAGGGTTGATAGGCTTGTTGATCAATACCAATTACTCAACGATTACCTCACAGGGTGGCGAGACCTCGGGCTTACAAAACTCGATACCCAGCCCGAGCAATTTAAAACGCTCGCAATCTCACCACCTCCCACCAAATAGAAAATGACAGCAACAGTGCTATTACAGCATTTTGCATCATGACACTACCTCTACACCAGACATTTCTGTTGGATCTCTGCGTTAATTAGGTATCTCTATTGTGAAAATGTGACTTTATTTGTGCCAATTACAGGCTACCATCACTCAGGGGTACCGGTGGAGTCGGAGGCGGTGTCAGACTTGAGTAGGAGATAAGTTGTATCTGTGTTGCTGCAGTTACAGCTGACTACTTAATGTCATTTTAATGATCACACTATAAAGGCTAGTTTGTTTTTTTGTAATTATACTGAGTGTAATGTGGACTTTGACACGTTCATTTGGAGCTTAAACACCTGTTACTACGATTGTTGCTTAACTATTTGTGATGATAGCTCGCGTAAAGCCTTTGCTCGTCTGTTTTATGACACAACACAAAACCACTATAAACTAAATAAATAATGACACACTAAAACGCACTTTGAGATGTGGGACAGCCATAGTGCATCTATCTGCTGTGCAGTAGGCCACAGGCAGCAAATGTGGCAGTATCTCGTTTTATTTTTAGTTTGGTTTATCTGCATGTTAAGCTGTTGATCTGGCTCTTTTTTCCCTCTTCCTTCTGAACTGAAATGTACTTCTGGTGTGTTATACTACGTGGAGTATAGGCCCTTTTCACAGCAGCCATTTTGACACATTATTTCAGGGTAAACAACACAGGTGTGTCACAGCCATTCCAGTGAGTCAGCATGCACGATAACAGGGCGCTGGCCCACCTAAATGGAACAGGGCCATAATTAATGTTATTAATAATTACACCTGTGTTTATCCTGCAATGACATGTCAAAAATGGCTGCAGTGAAAAGGGCCTGTTGTACAGATTATACATGTCCCAAACAGCAGATCCCAGCTCTCCCAACTGTTACGAGTGAGATGATCCAGAGCAGAAACAGCATGGCACGGCCATTCTTCATCTTCCACAGGCCCGAGGACAGATATGTCTTTCCATCTCTTTCAACATATTCAAATAGGCGGTCTGACTGACGCTGTCACTACTATGCGGTCTTGCATCGCAATGACTGTGGATTGTAATGTTGTGCTATTAACATATAGTTCTTTCTTAAAACAAGAGAGCGTGGCTAACTTTTGGATTAAGTAGGTATTTGCCTCTCTGACTTGAATTTGCCTTATGATGACTATCGTGTTAATTGTCAACTGTGTACATATATGATGCTGTGTGAGGTAAAATGTCCCCGCCCACGCTATATGTGTCTGCATGTGTGCATTTGTCAACTCTGAGCTGTGGGACAGTTGTGAAATCAAAGGTGTTCAAACCATGCAATTTATATCTACCTCTTAACTTGGCTTTTTATCAATATTTTTACATTAACAATGGATCAAATGTCTAATGATAGAGGGGTCGCTGATAGAGACAAACCAACAGAGAATCATCACTTGACTCTGCAGCTCTGTCAGCTTTTTAGTAGGTTCCTCTACTAGAGCCGATACCCGGTAGATATAAATAAGCTTAAACTAAAATTGTATACTTCAATGTGTAAAAGTATTTTTTTTTATGTAAGGTAACATGAGGACAGGGATTGCTATGGCACTAAAATGTCAATGCACCGTCGTGACTGAAGGAAGGTAAGTGACAGAAGAAACAATGAAAAAAACCTGTATTCAATGTGGATCGGACACATCGTGGCTGATATCCAGATCTCTCAATGAGGTCAGTATTGGAGCTAATATCGATCAGGTGCATCAGATCGGTGCATCCCTACTTGTAGCTTCATCATTTTGGTTTTACAGCCGGCAAACTCTGCTCACATTAACCTCATTTCCAGCAGGCAGCTGTTTCTATCAACATAATGCTCCAATAAACCAACTGTAAACTACCAGCTCAGCACCTGATGGCAGACAGACAAAGTTTAGCTGGATCAATCAATCAATCAATCAATCAATCAATCAATCAATCATGGAGCAATTAGCTGCTAAAAGACAAATATTCTTCTCTGGAGTTGGTGGCGATCAAAACAAAGCTAAAAGGCGAGTACATTTTGGACTAATTCATCAGCTTGCCAGAAACACAACTACAAATAAGTGCTAACACATTAGCAACAGTCTAAGGTGAAAATGTGTTCGGATTGAAGTTTTTCAGATTGTTGTGTTCTTCTGCCCCCAAGTGACCAAAACAATTAATTAATGCAGGTTTAAAGTATAACCACAGATCACACTGACTACTACTTAAATATATTGTACACACCTGTGTATGCATCCTATTGCCTTAACTACTGACACCTACCTTCTATCAGCACCTTCTCCTCCTCTTCAGTACTATATATACCTTCACTCAGAACCTCCCCTCCATACTACACTCCTTCACTAGTCTTATATGCTCTCTACAGGCCGACTACAGAGCTGAAACATCAAGTAAAAATTCACTTGCTATCCCTGTGGCCATAATGTCTTTATAGTGTACAAGTGTGCGTTTACACTCACCAGCTGACACTTCAATGCAAAGAAATGTGTGTCTGTCTGTGTGTATCCACATGTGGTGGTGTTTGTGTGTAGACAGAGAGCAACAGATATGTAAAAAGAAAAGCATACAAACTACTGTATGAATCCAGGCATGATCCCTTTTTAATTTCACCGACTACAATGAGTCCACTTCAACCACGAAGGAGAGATGTTGGATGAGAGGAGGGGAGGATGGGGGTAACGGTGTGTGCATATGTATATATACGTGTACATGTGTGTATGTGTGCGTGGCAGAGAAAGAGAGAGTGGTAGAGGTGGAGAGAGAGTATTCTCACCTATCAGATCATTCACCCAGCCCTCACGCGGCACGTCCCGGGTTCCCCATTGCTCACCCAAAGCGTCCACACGGCGTCACTGTTGCTGCGCTGCTAGCGCCTTGAATCCGCCCCCAACTCCACCACACAGGAAACAAGGTTACTGCCCAAGAGATGTCACTTCCGAAACACCCACTCCCGCTCGCTTGCTCGCGCTCGCTCCCTCACGCCCCCAGCCTATTGCCATGACAACCGAGAAAAGAATAGAATATAAGTGAGTGTTAAAGAGACAGAGGGATCAGAGAGACAGGGAAAAAGAGGGATGCAACGAGAGAGACGGGGAGGGGAGGACGGAGAGGGAAAAATCGGGGAAGAGTGCAGCAGAGGAGAGGAAGAGAATGGGCAGAGAGAGGTGAATGAGTGGGCGAGGAAAGGATGGATGACAGAGGAGAGGGTGAGAGATTGAGATTGAGAGAGAGAAAGAGAGAGAGAGGAGGCATGTGGTGGGATGTGATCGGAGGGGGGGGGAAGGGAAGAGGAGGAGAGAGGTGTCGATGCTGTGGACGCCGTGAAGAAGAAGAAGAGAGAAATGAATTGATGAGAGAGGGAAAGAGGGAAGGAAGGGAGGAAGGAAGGAGGACACTTTTTTGGGAATAGGGAGCCCACATCTTGTTCCCATAGCAACACAGCCATCCATGAAATACTGACTTGTACCTCCCTCTCACTCTCTTACTCTCTCTGTTTCTGTCTCTCCATCCCTCCCCCTCTCCTTTTCTCTTTCCATCTCTAACTATATATACACACACACCGTGAGCGTAAGTTGGCACTGAGTATGCATGCAGTAATCCAAGCTCTGCAACATATATACCATCAATGTATCGCTCTGCAGGAATTAATCTGGGTTTTTACTCTCACAGTATCTCGGATAGGTTCGGATTTTATCAAGTTTGTCTTCATACGATGCTCTTATGTACGTTAAGAGAGTACTTGGTCGCTGTAATGAGTCCTCTTCTCCATACTGGCTGTGAAGTGATCCGATCCTAAAGCGACTACACTGTAAAGGCCGGAGTATGCTGGAATGAACGAGTTCATATGATGTGTCATTCGAACCCGTCTAAAGGCAAAAGCCTGCTGTTACAGGAGGGGCGACACACGATGAATCGTACACACATTAGGAGAGTCCTCAAAGGAGTTCCTGGTGTTCACACAAAACGTTACAGAAGTGTGAAGAATGAAAAAAGAGCTTGAGTGAAGTTCAATTCCAGCATAGTTTCTCAACCTCTGCACACCTGGCCCATCGCTGCGTGGAGCGGGCGTGATTGTAAGGTTGTCAGGTTGGAAAAGTTATAAATATTGTCTGTCGCAGTCCTACCAATTCTCACCTAAGTTGACGAAAGGTGTGTTGAGAAGAGGGTTTGTGGCAATTTTGTGGCTACAGAGAGTGCTGCGTGATGGCCGATAAATCGCCTCAAGTGATGTCACTTGAGTCAGTGTCGGTTGGGGCTGAAAGCTACGAGTTTGAAAATAATAAAAAAATCCGATGGTGTGGAGTTAAGCGTGATTTATGTTTGCCGCATTCGCGAAGGTCATGAGTGTCTGCACAGCCAAAATGATGTCACACCATCAAATCGGCCCATCGCGGGGGTTCCGCGATGGGCCGATTTTTGTAACGCTGATGGGCGGAGAAAATGGAGAACTTTGAGAAGCTTTGGGAATATCATTTATCCGCTAGGAGAAACCCGCACAGAGTTCAAAACATCCAAACATTTCCTCGTCACGATGCCATGTCAGGGTGCATAACCGAAGCTTTAGAAAGAAGTGAGCTTATCAGACCTCTGTAGCTCGCCTCTCATCTCTGCTTGAGGCTAGCGACTCAAGTGCACATTAGCCACTACTAGCAAAACAAACCCAAATTTCCAACCGAACTGTCTGCAGTTGTGTTGTATTGTGGGTAATGTAGGCACCAGGTTTTAATAAAAAAAGGTGATATTTAAACTGTCAACCATGAATCCCATAATGTTATAGGAGTGCAACGATAAACACAAAGAGGGATTCTGACAACTACAAAGGCCACAATTTTGGAAGGTACCAACTTGATCTGGCTAACTGAACCGTCATTTCAGCTTCAGGTGAACTTTAAAACACATTTTTGCATTTAAGAGTCGGTGTAAGGTGTATTGGCAAGAATCTGATGATACGATACGTATCATGATACAGAGGTAAGGATTCAATATATTGCGATATGTGGATATACTGTAAGCAAGGAGATATGTTGCGATTTTTTTAATTCTATTTTATGAAAACTGTCATAGTATAAAGAACACATCAGAAATACACCGTTTCAAAATAGGGAAAAACAACAAATGTGTACTGCATGCAAAAAAACTACATGTTTTGTGCCCCAAACTGCATGTGATTATCATAAAGTGGGCATGTCTGTAAAGGGGAGACTCGTGGGTACCCATTTTCATCCACATATCTTGAGGTCAGAGGTCAAGGGACCCCTTTGAAAATCACCATGCCAGTTTTTCAGTGTAACTTAGGAGCGTTATTTAGCTTCCTTCACGACAAGCTAGTATGACATGGTTAGTACCGATGGATTCCTGAGGTTTTCTAGTTTCACAAGATGCCAGTGACTTCAGTCTCTAGCTTTAAAAGCCCGCTACAACCTCTGAAAGACTGAATAGTGGTCAGGCTCGACAGCGGGCCATTTTTGAGAATCGATACAGTATCGCACAACATAATATCGCGATACTTGTGTATTGATATTTTCTTACACTCCTAATGGAGAGGAGGAAGGATTACAGCGACAACTGCTTCGACTTACATATGGCATGTGAGTGGTCTATTAAGATGGATTTGACAAAATCTGAACCCATCCTTCCTTAGACATTAAAACTTGATATACTGTAGATGTCAGCTCCAAACACGAGCTGACCTCTAGCTAAAAAACAACATGCAATATGTCTAAAGGGGAGGGAGGATCGATGTGGCCATCATCCCGCCATGAATCCCATCGAAGTCCAACTTTCGACACCAACTCCTGGCAGCCTCTTCTCCAAACACCCCTCCCTTTTCCCATCCATATCTCCCCTCCTCCTTCTGCCCATCTGTTTCTCAGCCCCCCCACCCCTTCGCTCTCTGGCTTCTTCTTCCTGGATGTGGCCTCCTCTTTTTTTTTACCCCTTTCTGTAAACCTTTTATCTCTATCTCTGTGCCTTCCTCTCCTTCCCTTTTGTATTTACGCTGTCACTCTTCCACCCTTTCATCCTCAATATTCCTCTATCTGGGATTTAAAAAACTAAATTATCTGTCCTAGAATCACATTTCTACCATTCACCTCTCTCCTGTTCCCTCTCACTCCTCCATCTTCTCTCACACTCTTCTATTTTTATTTCTAGATCCCTGTGATGTTTTCTCTGCCTCTCCGAATCTAAATTCAAATGTACCTACCTGACTTTTAGTCTCTTCTCTCCTTTACTTCTTGTATGTGGCCTTTCCCTAATTTCTCTAAACACACGTCTTGATCTCGCTGCCAAATTCACATGTTGGGATTAACAGACTGCTAATAATAACTACACAATGAACAATCAATACAAATGACTCCATCTGTTCAACTTTTGTGTTTGGTACTTTGGTGTTCATCCACGGTCATCACGTGTGTGGAATGACGACTGCGGCCAGTTGTAGCGCAAACAGCCTCAAGATGTCATTGATTTGCATTTACTTGCAGAAATTTGAATGCAGCTCATTTGAAACTTGGAAATCTTGACCGTATCGCTTGCGACAATGATATGCCACATGCTTAAATAGAACATATACAGAAAAACAAGACATTCAAATGTGTGATTGCATTGTTAAAATCAATGCAAATGTCTGAGAAACTGCATACAAAAGAGTATTTCTCTTCAACATTTCACTGTGGTGAGGATTTCCCCCAAGATTCTGAATGAGCCGGATTCAACTTGCAAGTAAATACAGATGAATGACATGAACAGCTTGAGACCATTCAGGCTTTGGCCAATAGCAAAGTTGGGTTTGTGTGTTGTATCCGTACAGTAGCCTTCTCTCACAATCTCCCTCTCTGCTGCTCTCTGGCTCGCTCTCAGTCTCCCACTCGCTTACACTTACTCCCACAACTCTCTTTGCCTCTCTCTTTCGTTCGCACTCTCTCCCTCAATCTCTGCTCGCTTCTCTCCTTCACTTACCTAATGTCTTTTAACCATAACTGGAGCTCTCTCTCATTCCAACAATGTCTCTCTGAAAATGTCAAGTAAATCTTTTCATGCAAACTTTTAAAATGTCACAGATATAAAATGTGTATTTCCATCAGGTATGTAGGCTGAATCATTTCCTGCCTGTCGATAAACACGAGGAAAAAAATATTCCATGAAAGAATCTATTTGTCTGTGCCAATGTTGTCCATATCCAAGAACAAGAAGTACATGAGTACATATAATACAATAATGTAGGAGTTAATGGTTATAAAAACAAAATGAGCACCCCATTCAGACATCAGACCGGCACATACGGGTACTTCACAAAAAGTCAAGGCCGCGCCCCCTTTCGGGGATAGAAAACCCCATAGACTTCAATGCAATTCAACGTAAGTTTGGATTGTAATTTTGACAAGTTCGTATGCATTCATCTCTTGTTATACAAACGTTTATTTTATGCACATATCTAATAATTATTTTGTGATTTTTCCTGAATATGAGCGTTTGCGATACCTTGATAAATTAAGGTTGATCGCCACCATGTCCTTTCAGTCTTCCCCCGTCCAACACAGTGGCCGGATATTGCTTATCCAGACATCTCTACATATTAGATTGAATCATGTTAGGCTAAGTGTTGTCTGTAAATAACCAACCTGTTAATAGTTTGATCTATAGGCTGAGATTTAGTGGGAGACGACAGTCTGATACGTTAATGTATGACTGTATTACTCAAGCTGACGTTAGAGCCATGCTAATCACTGTCACCAGCATCATTTAGCCATTTACCACACTGACAGTGAATATTCACGTTTTGTATGTGCCTCAAATGTCAGTGTGAAAGCCTCAGTTAACCTGCTACACAACAGCTTTTTGTCATTTTGTCTCGTATGACAGCGAGTTTCTTTCCCCCTAAAGGGAGCGTAGCCTCCGAGATGATGCCATGCTGGTCTGGTCTACAGCTTGGAGCCATAAAGCCCCTCTATTATATCTGTTTTAGGACACGGCAGGGGAACAAATCGGAGATCAGCGTTTTTGGATTTATTGTTCACACAGCAACTCTTCGGCATAGCATTACTACTATAACCGGTTTGTTTAAAGTAGAAGTTTGGAGACATGTTTCAACTTCCCCCAAAAGGGGGTGTGGTCATGCGAGCCTACTCTGGGTGACGTGTTGCCGGTCTGCTGTACGGGAGAAGCATCAGATATTTCTGTAAGGTCACAGTGAGCAGGTAAAAGACCTCTGAGTGTCCGGGCTGCTTTTGTGCTGTTGTCCGCCTACACTGAACAACACAATGTGGGTTGTTCATGCCGAGTCTGTGTCGTAATCAAGTCATCATTCACATCATCTTTTTTACCTTTAACTTCAAGATGAAATAGTACACAATTAATATCAGCGTCATTTAGTGTGTAATAATTCACAAAAGCTCATTCTGCTCAGTCTCTAATACTCTCTCTCTCTCTCTCTCTCTCTCTCTCTCTCTGTGATTTTTGCTCTTACACTCTCTCTCTCTCATAACTCCCCAGTCCACCATCTTTTTTATCTTTCTCTGACTTTAGATCTCTCCTGCATTTTGCTCTAAACAGTCTGACAGGCTACACAGGAAACTCTCCAGGTTGCTCTGTAAGGCCCTTTTCACTCAGGGTGTGAATAAATAAACATTATGGGGGGAAAATGAGACACTGGACATCTCTCTCTCTATGCTGCTGCTGCTGCTGCTTCATTCAGAGGTGCAGCCCTGTCTGAGTCTCCACCTAACTGTGATGGTGATATTCAATGTGCTGAGAGGATAGAATAAAGATGAATGGGGAGAAAGAGAGCTCCGAGTGCGTGTGCATGTGTGTGTGTCAAGTAAAACCACATAACTGTGTGTGCAGTTTTAAACTCTTTTGTTTTATGTTCAGTGTTAACTACAGAAACGCTGCTACTGTCTGATGGCTCACTGAAACTAGTTACAGCAGCAACACTGCTACAAAAAAAAGACAGGATAATGCAACTATTATAACAGCACTTATTTCCAGCTGGCACTCCAAAGTTGAGTTGAGGCCCCTCAAACAACGGAAACACTCAATCATGGGTTTTTAGTAATATCAACATTTCTCAGAGGCAGAGCTGCACTGGAGGCCACAACAATCAGCACAGCCAATGAACCATAATTTGGCTAAGAAACACAGAACTGAAGCACAAGAGAGGGAGAAACAAATATTCTCGCACAACTTTTTTAGGGTGCAATGCGGGGAATCGAGATCCTGATATTTCACTGGATTTCTCTACAATATCTGCTCCTATTTCCCGCCAAAAATGTATATATGTGCTTCAGTGGTCGAAGAAGTATTTAAATCTTTCCTTAAGTAAACGTAGTAATACCGTACTGTCAAAATACTCATTTAACCTGTATTAAAACTCTTACTTAAAGGTCCGGTGTTTAGGATCTGGCGGTATCTGAGGTGAGGTGAGGAGATTGCAACCAACTGAAGCCTCTGAAGTGTTGAGAAGAACTACGGTGGCCGACGCAAAAATGCAAATGTACCTCTCTAGAGCCAGTTGGAGCAGAGCCAGTGTGTAGAGTGTGTGTGTACGTGGGAAGTGAGTGGTGAATCAAGAGAGAGAGAGAGAGAGCGGCGGCGACGGAAGTGAGTAATGTTATCGACTGTTGTTGTTATCGAAAAAAATTATTTCTTAAAGGGACTGTTTGTAAGAATCAGAAATGCTTGTTAACAGCGACACCTGTGGCCGTTAAGTTAACGAAAGTCAGCGTCGGGCTCGCGCTTGTGCTCGCTCTACATAGACATGAACGAGCATCGCTCAAAACAGTGAGGCGACACACGTCAGCTAAAACCACAATATCACTCTATATTTCAGCTGCTTGGCAGTAATGTTAGCTGACCAGACGAAGGTCTCTCCATGAATCAATGCTGATCCTAGTGTTGGCTTTTCCTGCCTCAGCCTCCCGACCGCAGCCGGAGGGAACAGGGGAGAGACCGGAGTTTGGGTCGGAGACGATAACGTTTCTCGCTGCGTAGCCCCGTCACTTCACAAGACACGGGAAACCTCTGTTGGTCTGGAGGAGCTGCAGCATTTAGTTCTGCACAAACATCGACTGTACATTCACTAGATATTCTCAGAGCTAAACTAACTCTTCTGCAGTGTGGAGTGTGCGCGCATGCACGTGAGAGTTGAGCGAAATAGCGAGAACAAGCGCGGTGTGTGATTGAAGGCAAGCAGGCAGAGGAGCAGCAGAGACTCCGGCCCTGGAGACCAAAGCTACAGTCTCCCCCGCGTCCTCCGACAGCAGCCAACACTGTTTTGCAAGTAACAAACAGTCCCTTTAAGGCTCCTGGTTGTCAACAATAAGTTTATCCACTATTTCCAAAGAAGACATGCTGCGATCAGACAGCAGTATGACCTGCAATTGGGTTGGATTATTATTCTCACTGCAATCAGACCACACTGCCCAAACGTTGTCTTGTGAAAGCGCCCTTAAGTACATTTCTAGAGTAAATGTACATAATTACATTCCACCACCGGTGGGCTTTTGTATGTCTTCACCAGTGTTTGCAAAACTGTGTCCTGAAACAAAGACGCCTTCGCAAACCTCATTACGACGTTAACTGTGGTGGCTATTTTCCGACCTTGAAATGCCATTATTATGCTAATATAACTGTTAAATATTATTTAGAATCCAGAGAGGTGCCGACTCTCTAACAAACTCTTTGTGTGCATCAGTCATCTGCAACAAATAACAATTTGACTGATAGAGGTCCCTCAAGCAAGGCAAAATAACTTTCCTTGTTGCTGACATCTGCAGGTGCCATAAAGCACAGAGCGGAGATTGAGAAAGCAGAACTACTGATGTCAGGGAGAGTTTTATAGATGCCCCCGTCTTCTAGTTAAACCGCCGCTGGTTCTGTTTGGCTTCTCACCTAATATCATTGAGCCATTACTTACACTGGCTTCGCCTCGGACAACATGGTACAGTAAGCCAATATGTTATCTCCTCCCATGGTAATTGAATTTATGGTGCCAGATATTCTAAACCCCCTATCACTAGACTGTCAGAGTGCTTTGGTGCACTGAGCTCCTATCACAACTGCTGATAACGTATGCATACTAATCCCGCTGTTTTACTGAGTGCAGCACAGATATAGCACCATAGAATAGCCAAACGTTGCCTCGCCATGTGTGCCTGCACATTTATCCATTCACCATACTGTGACAATGTCTACGTTTACATGCAAACAATATTCTGGCTCTTATTCAGAAAATGACCATATTCCTATTAAGCTGTTTACATGGCTAATGAAAATGAATATTCCACTAATATTCCCATTTACATGCAGTTGTGCATACTCTTGATTAACGTAACCGGTGGAGGACTTGTTCGACCCTCTTTCATTCTTTCAATCACCTTCTTGAAAAGGTTGGCGTTGTGATATTTGCACACATCCCAAAACCTGTTAATATCCAAGTCTTTCATAATGTTTAAAAGTAGGTGTGTTTTTTTTCTTTTGGGCATGCATCTCTGCAAACTAGGTGCTAAACAGGCAAGAAGCTGTGTGTCACAAACTCCTGTAAAAAAAAAACAATAGAGGGGCATATTCCCAATTCTCTGTATACATGTTCAAAGAATGCTCAGAATAATATCGCCATATCCCACATGTCTCAATCAGGAAATGCTCCATGCAGAATAAAGCCTAATTCAGAATATCCAACGGGATATGGTGTTTAGATGACCCGTATTAAATTCAGAATATTGTCATATTCAGAATAATAGTGGAATATTAGTGTGCATGTAAATGTGGTCTAATAATAATTTTGCATTTGCATTTTAGCCTACAGTATATTGTAGCTGAACTTCCAAATTCACAAAGAGCCATGCTGGCCAACTCCATCTACTTACGGTATCTACAGAGGCAAGGTAGCTAGTTGTTTAGTGTACCTGATAGTGAATGTCACAGTGATGGATACACTCAAAACTGATTTCAGTGTTCTTATTTTATTGTCAGAGAGTATTTACTTTTTCTAGCTGTGGTGATTGCTATGTCCCTGTTTAGTCTTTGCGAGTATGTGCATGTACTGTGACTGTCTCAAACCTGTTGTACCCCTTTAAGTACACAATATACTGTATGTATTGGATGTTGAATCTCTGTTATGGACAGAGAAAGGCCCTGCCCAGACTGATCGAACCCGGGACGTTCTTGCTGTGAGTCGACAGTGCTAACCACTGAACCACCGTGCCACCCAAATCTCTGTTATGCATGTGTCGTATTACATTTTTTTTGATAATACACATTTTATAAAGCAGCTGAGTTGAACCACAAAGGTAAAGGTCTTTAGCATAGCGGCACTTGCAAGTCATGCTCCCAGTGCCCTGACCCCTGTGTGTTTGTGTTTCTCTTTGGTGTCACCATGCTGATTGAAAGCGGGTCGAGTCAAGCTGTCCCTAAGAGATAAAGAACAATTATAGTCATCTGTCCTCAATCCAGAGATAGACTAGGAACTGTGTCATTGTCTTATTACCCAAAGGGTTGTCGCTGAAACTTCTCACTCATAACACCTTAACTCATGTTGCCCCAGCAGTGTCTGACAAACAGCGGGCAGACAGACAGAGAAACTGAGGGGTCACATTCAAGACCAAAGTACATTATTATAAGTAACTGTAGTAGAAGTTAGAAGAAGTAGTGGAAGAAGATAAAGTGCCAGTAATAACACCAGTACCACCATTACTCATCATTCATGATGAAGACCACAAGGTGAAACGCGTCGGTCTCACAATAAAGTTGTTCTTTATACTACAAGTGTTGCCGGAGTTTTGACCTCTTCAGACTTCCCTTCTCCATGCACCCTGGAAGTAGGTGGAGTTAGCCAGAAACCCCCACTCTGCTTCTAATGACCGCTACCACCATGATGAAGGATCCTCCCTTACCATGGCTACACAAACACTGTGTAACACATACATTATGTTTAATTTTATGTATTCATTTAATTGACTCTTAATTATTTTTAACTCGGCTTGGCAGGTTTTTTATGGAAGCGAATTTTGTTGGACAACTGAAAAAATAAAGACGGGTCACTGTGCCTTAAGGAAGTGCCAACCTACAAAACAAGAATTTCATTAGTCTGGGTTCAGGAGTTTTAGTAACCCTAAGTCTAAATACTGTCATAGAGCCTGACAACAGTATAATTTTGTGGGAAAAACACAGAGGACCAACACCGTGCCTCCTTACAAACACATTCTGCCACAAGAAACATGTGTTGTTTATGGTTTATTTACAGGTGCACCCGCCTGGGAGCACAGTTTACAACCTGTATTCTATATAAATTTCAATGACGGCGCACAAACGGTGAGCACACAAAAAGGGTTTGTAGGGCTGCCCTGAATTAGCTCAAAAAGTAACAGCTCATGAGAAATAAAAAGAGGACAGTGATAAACGCCTAAATAAACACAAGATCTGACGACCTGAGCACTGTAAAAAAAAATAATAAGAAATAATAATAATAGATAAAGTGCAGACTTAGAGTTATGGAGGGAACTAGTTGCGGTGATCTGTACACAGTTTTTGCCATTCAATGACATTTCCCTTTTCCTAGAAGCATGTTTAATGACTCCGGTTGCATTACTTTCATAAAACATTAAAGATACACATTATTTTACTTCATTATTACAATTATACTGTACTTTTCTCAGAGTTTAATTATGCATAACCTTGATCAATCGATTAAAATACTTAATTGTGATTAGTTGCTAATTAATCACACATTTTCTATCTGTTCAAAATGTACCTTAAAGGGAGATTTGTCAACGATTTATACTCTTATCAACATGGCAGTGGATAATATGCTGCTTTATGCAAATGTATGTTTATATTTATTATTAGAAATCAGTTACCAACACAAAACAATGACGGATATTGTCCAGAAACCCTCACAGGTACTGCATTTAGCATAAAACAATATGCTCCAATCATAACTTGGCAAACTGCAGCCCAACAGGCAACAACAGCTGTCAGTGGGTCAGTGTGCTGACTTGACTATGACTTGCCCCAAAACTGCATGTGATCATCATAAAGTGGGCATGTCTGTAAAGGGGAGACTCGTGGGTACCCATAGAACCCATTTACATTCACATATCTGGAGGTCAGAGGTCAAGAGACCCCTTTGAAAATGGACATGCCAGTTTTTCCTCGCCAAAATTTTGCTTAAATTTGGAGCGTTATTTAACCTCCTTCACGACAAGCTAGTATGACACGGTTGGTACCGATGGATTAATTTATATGATGCCAGGATCTTCTCTCCAGCTTTAAAACTGAGCCCGCTACAACCTTAAAATCACAAGTTGCGTCAATGCGTTAAAGAAATTAGTGGCGTCAAAACGAGTTTGCATTAAGGTGTTAATATCGCGTTAACTTTGACAGCCCTAATTACTACATTTTGATTCCAGCTTGCAGATGTCTGAACTGCAGCTTGTAGGCTCTCCTTCACTGAAAGAGTCTGGCTAGAAGTCAGTCTGAATCTCTGATTGCATAATCAGCTGCCGTCTTCGCAAATCAGACTTTAACTCGACACAGGCTGCGAGCAAAAAAATTGAATGAAAGGCAAATCTGGCCGAGAGCTTCTGATATTTTTGTTCATAAAAATCACACGTTAACATTGTGAATATTGGTGCAAACTATCACCTGATTTGCCGTTTAAAAAGATGTGTATCGTCTTTCAGAAAGCCAGACCGTCGTGTGTTTGGCAGCAGTGAGATGAAGACCATAAGACCGACGGGGTTCGTTCCACCTGGCCCATCTCTCAGCTGAATGAGCAGCCAGCATTTCTTCACCGGCAGGATGCTTCAGATAAGAGCCGCACACTGTGTTCATCATGCTCTTCATAGACAGACACTGTAGATTGCATTAATCCCACTAACATTTTGATCCCATGAGCTGAAACGTCGATGGACTTGATTAAATTTACCTATCATTCTGAATAAAGTATGCCTGGACTTATCATTATGTGGGGGCTGGCTTGCTGTACTGAGTGCTTGCTGAGCATTGTAAAATGTATTTTTTTTTTTTATCAATTTGACCTGTTTTGCACCGTTAAAATGATAATGATGTCAATTCAGGCAGCTGACATTCTTCATTGACATTTTACTGTACTAATGGTTCTGAAGCCTTCAAAGCTACGTACAGACAGTGGCCACTTTGTGCCTCAGTGTACTGTGAGGCCTCCCTTAAACAATCTGTTGTATTGGACATAAATATCCTTTCTGTTGGGTTGATTTGATGGTGAACAGCTGATGATTGCTTGTTTAACTGAGCATTGTGAGCAAAGTTTAAACCTTAGTATTATCTTTAACTCCGCTGGAGAGAGTGTTGGGCTCTAAAGGCCCGTTCAATCCAGAAAGCAGCAGACATGAAAGGCATGATCAGACTCAGCAGAGAAAAGAGGAGGGTTCTTTGCTTGTTCAGTTGGCGACGGGCGGCAAATACACTAAATAGAAGCGGTCTAAAATGGCCTCAATCATCAGAGTGTAGGCTAGGCTCTTTGTGGGAGGTACGGCTGGAGGATATGGCCAAAAATGTTATCACAGTATGTTTTTCTTATATTGATCAATGTGGATAATTATCCCAATATACATTTAATAATAATAATGCTCAATTTACAGTTTTAAGAGTATTTTCCTTAGGACAGAACCCTACAGAAACCAGAAGGTTAATTATGGTTTATAACATACAATTATTTATTATCAGACCCAGCGGGTGTACAGTGTATACGACATACAGTACTTCTTGTTGGCCATCTTACAGCTGCACGCTACTTTAATAGGATGTTAACGTGCATTGCTTTATGGGCAGAGCGGGCGCACCAGAGACTTTGGCTGGCTGAGCGATTTAGCCTTATGCTAACTTGAATGGGGATTAAATAATTGAATTGTGTGGCTCTTCTAGACTTTCCAAATCGGACCAAATAGATCAAATTCTGATAGTGAAACAAGTTATTTCGCAGGAGTTGTGACGCTCAAAACAATTTATAGGCTACAGAGTAGGCTACGGAGTCAGCGACAGAGTAATAAGCGACGGAGTAAGCGACGGAGTAAGCGACGGAGTAATAAGCAACGGAGTAAGCGATGGAGTAAGTGACGGAGCAAGCGACAGACTAAGAGGCGGAGTAAGCGATGGAGTAAGCGACGGAGCAAGCGACAGACTAAGAGGCGGAGTAAGCGATGGAGTAAGTGACGGAGCAAGCGACAGACTAAGAGGCGGTGTAAGCGATGGAGTAAGCGACAGAGTAGGCTACGGAGTAGGCTACGGAGTAAGCGAAAGAGTGATAAGCGACGGAGTAATAAGCGACGGAGTAAGCGACGGAGTAAGTGACGGAGTAAGCGACAGACTAAGAGGCGGAGTAAGCGACGGAGTAAGCGACGGAGTAGGCTACGGCGTAAGCGAAAGAGTAATAAGCGACGGAGTAAGCGACGGAGTAAGCGACGGAGTAATAAGCGACGGAGTAAGCGACAGACTAAGAGGCGGAGTAAGCGACGGAGTAAGCGACGGAGTAGGCTACAGAGTAAGCGACGGAGTAAGCGATGGAGTAGGCTACGGAGTAAGCTACAGATTAATAAGCGACGGAGTAAGCGACGGAGTAGGCTACAGAGTAAGCGATGGAGTAGGCTACAGAGTAAGCGACGGAGTAAGCGATGGAGTAGGCTACAGAGTAAGCGATGGAGTAGGCTACGGAGTAAGCTACAGATTAATAAGCGACGGAGTAAGCAACGGAGTAGGCTACAGAGTAATAAGCGACGGAGTAAGCGACGGAGTAGGTGTTGTGGTTGAAGGACACCGGACGGATACGAGGTCGCATTTCTCAGATTACAAAAATAAAAGCGGTAACTTCCTTCTACCTCCACATAAACTCAAATGAAGCAAATATATCGATTCTGGCATTAAAAAATGTAATTCAATGTTTGAATTGTTGTGAATCAATTATTTTCCCACCCTTAATATAAACCAGCCATTGTGATCATTTTGTATGCTATAAATGTAAGGGTTCATCCGAGATCCAAACACACAATAAAGGTGGATTGGTTTAGTCAACAGACGATATCGCCTCAAATGGTTTGTTGAAGATCTCAGAGATGCTCATGTAAGATCCCTCAGGGTGGGTTAATCCATCTCGTAGCCTGGAGTCCCTGCTGCTAATCTGAAGAGCCCCTAGAGGTGCATCAAAGCCCAAAAGGAGGGTGCAGCAGAGGTGAAGTGATCCACCGATCCACATCCACAACAACAGGCATCCACGTCTACTAAGACCTGGAGAACTTTAAAAAAGACAGTAACCAGGGTGTTTTGACAGCTTCCACTCCACAGCTCTGAGATATTCATGACTACATGGCACACCGTCACTGCACTGTCACTTCCCATAAAAGTTCATCAGTGCACATGCTTGCAAACTCCATTAACTACGGGGCCTTCAGAGCCATCGGTGTGTATGAGACAAAAATATGTTTTCACGCATACATCTTCCAGCGGGGATAAAACATTCGCTCATTCTTCACAGCTCACTTTTCAGCAAGTACATGGTGCGTGAACCGCACATGCACAAGGATACACACAAACACACCGGGAGCGCAAAATATTAGGAACGCCTTCCTGATGCTGAGCTTCAACCTCTTTAACCTGTCTCTTCTGCTTCATCCGAATCCACACTCTGTCATGGTTGAGCTAGATTTGTTGTAGCAGATGAAATTAATAAGGGGTCACGTGATCCATCTGTCGTGTCTACTGTACAGAAAGAGCAGGTGTTCCTATTTTCTACACACAATGAACATTCACTCACATTCACCCAGGGGAGTTGACACATGAGCACACATTCACAAGTAAATGATCCAAAAACCTACATGAGATACTCTGACGTTTCCAAACACACATGTATTCGCACTAGGGATGTCCATAATTAACCGTTTAAACCGTTAACCGACATTAAGCATTTTAACCGATTAACGCTATCGGTTAAAACGGTTAAAAGAAATGTTAATAATTAACTCAAAAGCTGAGCGGCTCGTCACTTTAAGGAGAAAAGCTGGTCCACCTTAACAGCCCACATTAAGAGGCGGGGCCGGAGTTGCAGGATACAGGAAGTCGGCTCCGATCTCTGGCTCGCTTGAGCGGAGCGGAGGAGTTGTAGTTTCGTAGCATTTATTCACCGACAAATAAACTGTACACAAACTGCTACACCTACGTTCACAGCTAGAACCCCACCAACAACCTCACACTCACCACCAACACACACACGGTCTGTTGGAAACTCGCTAAAGTTACGCAGACTACGTGTGCGGCGGCGAGCACGAAGCCTCCGGCAACGCTAGAGCTGCTAACGTAGCACAAATACACACACTGTTTGTTGGACACTCGCTAAAGTTATGACAGACACACAGCTGACAACCTGCTAAACTAAACTAAATGTGCGGTGGAGACTTTTACTGGGAAAGTGGCTGCATGACAGCGACACTAAACGCAGCATCGGAGCTGCTAAGTTAACGCTCCCGGACGGTGAACTGGGGACTCCCGTCAGCGAATATCTGTTGTATCCTGCAGCTGGTACGAGGCACAAATCTTGTCGGTTAACGGTTAATAATCGGTTAACGCATTTTTCAAAATGAGCATCCCTAATTCGCACAGACTCACAAACACACACAATTCTATGAATGGGTAAAGAGCAGCAGTTCAGCTGCCAGAAAACAATGTTGAGCTCACAACAAATGCTGAAGCTGAAGAAATAAGGAGGTCCTCTGCAGCCACCTTTACATAGCACTGTAATTCATGACCTGATATTTTTAATTAGAGGAACAGTGTGAGGGTATTTGTATGATCTCAGGAAATATTCACTGGGGGAAAAAAAGCCCCACGTTTGTTTGTTTCATTGCCCTCGCAAATCATTCATTTCCAGTTGTTGCTTTCAGCAGTCTTTCTGTGTGCACCCGGAGGATTAAACAGTTTCTTTGCACACATCTTTTTATGTTTGTATAATGTATGTGTCTGTGTGTGTGTGTGTGTGTGTGTGTGTCTGTGTGTGTGCGTGTGTGTGTGTGTGTGTGTGTGTGTGTGTGTGTGTGTGTGTGTGTGCGTGTGTTTGTCCAGCTGATGCCCGGTTACAGTAGAGGAAAAAAAAACTTTTCTAAAAACTAAAAGTAGTGCTGGGCAATACGGTTGAAATCAATATCATGACATCAAAAGAATATTCTTCCGATATCAACATATATAACCATATGGAAAATGTAGACTGTTCAATGTTCAATGTTCCACTCTTATGAATTGTATAAAACAAAGCTCTTTATATATATATATATATAAAACAGAACCTTCAATAAGTGATTCTCTTTATTGGCTTGGTATTATCAATAACAATCAAACATTAGTCTGTCAAAAAAAAGTTATTTAAAGTTGATATAGGCTACCTGACTTAAAGGGAAAATTTGCCACCTTTATGTGGATGTCCAATCAGTGTTGATGGTAAATTTAGTCAATCGAAGCAATAAATTCTGCTGAGTTCCTACACGGCATTGCCTACATGTAACAGAATGCATTGCGCGCGAGCTTCTGACGCCCAGTTTCCCCACAGGCCATATCCTCTTAAACGTCTGTCTCTGCTGCATTTCTTCAGTCATATAGTCTGGCTCGAATAAATACTAGGGGTGGGGAAAAAATGTATTCATGTATGTATTGCAGTTTTGTTTTATTATTATTGTGAAATCGATTTTTTAAAGCTGCAGTGGGTAGAAATGGAGCAAATATGATTAGAAAAAAATATTTTTATAAAACGGTCACTATATCCTGACAGTAGTGCATGAGACAGGTAATCTGAAAAACAAATCATGCTCCTCTGTGTCCTCCGGTGCTCCTAATGGTATCTGCAAGATTTCACAGAACAGAGGAAAACAACCAATCAGAGCTGATCTGGAGTCTGCCTTCCAGCTGCCGTCTATGAGAGCCGGCTGTCAATCACTCCTGAACTCCGACCAAACGGTCAAACTAGGCAGCGCTGATCAAATATTAATCAATATTATGTTACGTGAATGCCTATTTCTTGCGTAAAATGTTTTCAGAAACATCTTGTAGTGTACTGTTTAGCTGTAAAATGAGAAAGTTTGTGACCCGACAGCCATGTTGAGATCTACTGAGGCAATACCAAGCACCGCCCACCAGCCAGAGCACAGCCAATAGGAACGCTCTCTCTCTGAAATGACCTGTGATTTTCTAAAGCCTGAAAACAGAGCCATGAGGAGGTATAGAAGTCTAGTTTTCTCTCAATACACTTGAATTACAATATGCTGAAAGGTTATTATAGAATTTTTGCCCAATGATGCAAAAAAATTGTTGCCTACTGAAGCTTTAATGCCAGAATTTATATAATTGCTCCATTTGAGTCTATGCAGAGGTAGAAGGAAGTTACCGCTTTTATTGTTGTAGTCTGAGTATCGACATCATATCTGTTTAAAAGAACAAAACAAAGCTACAGCCGGCTGCAGTCAGATATCTAACAGCTAACCTTTATAAATGTATTTGTGATACGTCAAAGTCAAAGTGTGTGTGTGTGTGTGTGTGTGTGTGTGTGCGTGTGTGTGTGTGTGTGTGTGCGCGTGTGTTTGCGCGTGTGTGTGTGTGTAAGACATCATCTACCTCTGAAGTTTGTTCATGTGAACACAGACACGTGTCCCTGTGAACTCATTCATTCATCCCCATTACTGTCACTGATGATGTCAGACACTATGAAGTAATGTCACCGCCCGCTCCCTGAGCTGACCTCGGGCCTCTCCTCCCGTTGTGATTCTGCCACTAATACGAACGGACGTATACCTCCAATGGAAGCACATCCACCTTCACACACACAAACAAGACATAAGCAGCAGGCTTCCAGTGAGCGGCAGCCATTCCTGCCAGATGCCATTAGTTCACATCTTCACTCCAAATTCATGGCAAGTTAAGTGTGAACGCGTAACACTCTCCCCTCCCTGGAGGGTCTGAGAAGTGCGCTTGTGACGGAAAAGGTTTTGCCGTCCCAAATCTGCGAGTCTGCTAGAAAAATTCTTCGTGGGTACCTGAATGACAGATGCTCTCCTGTCCCTCCACAACAATCATCGACCGGGCAAGGCAGCGAAACCCGAGCCCTTCCAGCAGGGCTGCTCAGTAATCACCTGAGGAATACTGCAGCTACTCCAAAGTGCCTGAATGTGCAACTATATGAATGAGAAACAGCGGGGGATTGCTTAAAAGGAGCAGGCAGGGCAAGCTCAGCAAACCTTCCCTGGATAAATAAAGGTTTAAAAAATGCACTCAGAAATTGTGAGATATAAAACTATCAAACCCCGGCAGAGTCAGAGACTGGCTCACATTGTCTTGTTGTTTCCTGCTTTCTTTCTCATTACAACAGAAACACAGTCCAAGAATGAGCCTATATTATGCTGGAAGATTACTGCGTTCATGCTAAGTGCATGCTCTGCCTTTGGGGGACAGCTTGGCATTCATCATTCAGCTCTTCCTGTTTCCCTACAGTATATTAACTCTTCTCCACTCAGTGAGTTTATTCAGTGGGCGAGGTGATGACATCACTTGAAAGATCAGACACAAACCCCTTCCTCGATTAAACCGGTAGAGTCCCTGTTATCGTATCAGATGCTTTCTTTACTGATATATTCTGCGAGCTGAAGTGACAGTGTCCTGCAAACACTGCTGATGAAAATAGACAGGCGAACAAGAGCTGGACACAAACTGACATCTCAGGAATAACGTTGCTGTCCAAGATCACTGCGAATCAAACCTCTGTTTCCCTTTCTGTATGGTGTCACATCCAGAATCTAAAATATACACATATCACCACAGTGTCAGACCCCTCGGCATCACTTTTCAGTCACACTAAACACAGGCTTAATGTTCTGAAGTAAACAAAAACACGTGCTTAGGTTCAGGCAATAAAACCACTATAATAAGGTTTAGGAAAAAAACAACATGGTTGGGCTTACAACTATTACGTTTATACAGTGAGAATGACACTGAACGTTACGAACACGGGGCATGAACGGACAGCTGATTGTAACGTGACAAACGGGACATGAACAGCGGTCTCCTGGATGAAAGACTTGTTTGTTGGACCCATCCATCTCCCCTCCCGTCCGCCCGGTGTGTGTCTTTTCGCTCTTGAAAGCTACATCACCACACTCCCAGCGCACTTTCCCTGAGTTGTCAATCGATTAAAATATTTATATTATATTTAATCGCAATTAATTGCAAATTTTTTATCTGATCAAAATGTACCTTAAAGGGAGATTTGTCAAGCATTTATATATAAATTATATGCTGCTTTATGCAAATGTATGTTTATATTTAATACTGGGAATCAATTAACAACACAAAACAATGACAGATATTGTCCAGAAACCCTCACAGGTACTGCATTTAGCATAAAAAAAAATGCTCAAATCATAACATGGCAAACTGCAGCCCAACAGGCAACAACAGCTGTCAGTGTGTCAGTGTGCTGACTTGACTATGACTTGCCCCAAAACTGCATGTGATTATCATAAAGTGGGCATGTCTGTAAAGGGGAGACTCGTAGGTACCCATAGAACCCATTTACACATTCACATATCTGGAGGTCAGAGGTCAAGGGACCCCTTTGAAAATGGACATGCCAATTTTTCCTCACCAAAATGTAGCGAAAGTTTGGAGCGTTATTTAACCTCCTTCGTGACAAACTAGTATGACATGATTGGTACAGATGGATTCTTTAGGCTTACTAGTTTCATATGATGCCAGTATCTTCTCTAGCTTTAAACCTCAGCCCGCTACAACCTCCAAAAGATCGATTGCATTAATGCGTTAAAGAAATTAGTGGCATTAAAACGAATTTGCGTTAACACGTTATTATCACATTAACTTTGGCAGTCCTAATATTGACGCTGGTGGATTTACATTGTAGTAAATGGAAAGCCCGGTGCGTCTCATACCGACGCTAAAGGGTGCCTTGTACGTCGGTATTTGACGCCCTGGGAATGAGAACAGGCTGTGCAGAATGGCTTTATTTTAAATCTAGTCTTCTGTGTTATAGCTCTCTCAGACCTTGAAGTAAAGGGGTAATTAATAAAACCTCACACAAAGCTGTAGCAGTGTTAACCCAGGTGTAAAATGCTGACTGAACAATATGTTAGCACTGCAAGACATCATTCTAAAATCACCACCATTTGACTCTACACCATCTATAACTTATTTATACCACAAATCTAATATTCTCCTTTGAAACAGCAGATATGCAAAGTACAGCATTTGCCACTTACACTATTCTTTGACCCTTATGAGCACAAACATATGATATATCCCGTGAGAGAAAGCATACAGCAGTTTTCCACTACATTGCATGTGTTACATAAAGCCAGGCTGCAGGACCCGGGGGTCATGACGTGGTGGCAAACCACTTGGATTGTTGCATCTGCAAGGCAACCTTTCACCCATAAATAATGTCATTCGTGTGCCAGAGTTAAAAACAGTTACAAAATGTTAGTAATGTGGTTTGCACCAAACTGTGTGTGCAAATTCTGCAAGGAAAAATTACCAGAAAAACTCATTAGGTGTAATTTCAGACCTCTTACAAAAGAGGTGCACAAGGTGCTACGTTTGTATCTGTGAGAGGACAACTTCTGGCCTTAAATACAGCAATCTTAACACCTCCGAACATTTCAACAACGGGAGCAGTGGGTTAACATTCTCCTCTGGAACACAAAAAAATAATACATCGCCAAAAATGGCCTCTTTGGACGGAAGCATTTATTTCCTTCTTTTCTTAAATGGCACTAGTAAATATTGAATGCTCTTGAGTGGGGTTCGCACTTTCCAAATTTAAACGTGAGAGCGAAGTGAGAACCCAAAATTAAAAGTGTGGTTTTGGCACCCTGCAAGCCCCTCTCATCACCATCCATTCCTACCTGTCTGACAGTGTCGTTAATCACAAACAACAGTCTTACACTGTTATTCTATTACATTCAATCCCATCCAGAAATCACGAGAAAACACAAAGACATCCAATATTAAATTAACATTTCTTCCTTTGCACGCACAAAACTGGAATTATTTCGCAAAAACATAGTCATCTCAACCAGCTATTATTCTAATATGTAATACCTTCAGATAAGGGCACATCTCTCCGGTGCAGTAACATGCCTGGATATGGTATGATACAGTAGAAAACTACTCAAATCGTGTGTGGGACTGTGTGAAAAGGAGGCTAAATTTACCTTCAGCTGTTGAGTGAGCCTGCTAACCTTTATGAGGTCCTTTGAGTGGAAGTAAAACACCACTACACACATATTACACACAATGGCATGAATACACACACAGAGGCACAAACATACAAAGGCGTACAGACAAATATAGTGAACATCACCGTTCTTTGCTCAAATCTACATCTGAAATCGAGGCACCACCTACATAATCTACTGGAAAAACATATTTGATTGAAAAACTGCACAAGGATTGCACAATTAATCGAATTTTGATCGAAACTGCAATCAGGCGCAATATTTGTTAAAGGTGAAATGTGTGCCAAAATACCATTTTAAATTAAATATTTTTGTGCTGCAGAGATTTCCTGACCTACACATCTATGGTATGTATGTATGGTACAGATCTCCACAAAAAATCACACCATAATCATTTTAATATACTTTTTTATTAAAAATGAGAATAATGATCACATCGCAATTGCGGTATCAGTCAAAAATAATCGCAATAAAATGATTAACTGTAAAAAATAAAGCAAAGTATGTTACTTTATAAATGCCAGAGGGTAACTAAGGTCCTTGTTTGACACACAATAGTTTCCCTGCTAAGGCAAAGCGCAGCGCAGTTATCAAAGAGTGCGCAAGTAATGCCATTCACTGTTTCTAGGCAACAGTAACAGTTGCAGGTGTTATCTCATTGGTTTCACTTTGAAATGTCAGCGGTAACCAAGGTCAAAGTTTAAATAATTTTAACTTTTGAGCGCTCTGTGACAATTTGTGTGGGTGGCTTTAGTCCCGCCCACGGTAGATGCGAGCGGAGGAGGCAAGGAAGAGACGCGAGGAGAGAGAAGTCGAGCATTTAACAAAATGAGACATCCTTGCCTCAAAGCCGTCAATTTAAAGCGACGTCAATTAAATGTGACTCGGGGCACAGCTGCATCAGCTGTCCACTGTCACGCCTCTTTTATACTTCGCAGGTGTCGAAAAGACTTCCGCAAAGGATACGCCGGTGTATCCTCGCTTATAGCTCCTCTGGCAAGCCTCCTCGCTCCTCCAGGTACATTTTAGGAATCGGGACGTTCCTTTAAGATGGAGCACTGACATTGATTTCCGGGTCACAAGCCGGAGGAGCGAGGAGATGAGGAGGCACAAAATCGAGAAATGAGAAGAGACCCATGTCTTTTAACAAGTGTTGTCTGCTGCATGTTCAGCTTTGCTATATTTTGTTTATCGTGTTCTACGACTGCTACTCGAAACTTGACAGCCACACATCACAGATCACTACTAATAGTTTTGGTCTTAAAAAAATGCCATCACAATGTCCAAAAGCTCAAGTTCAAATTCCTTGAGAAACAGTCAAAAGCCCAAAGAATTTCAATGGACATAAGACAAAGAGAAGTAACAAATCCTCCCATTTGAAAGGCTGGAACGAGGGAATGTTTGGCATTTTTGCGAGAAAAATCAATAAAATGATTAACTGATTATGAAAATAGTTCAAATCAGAATAATTTTCTGCTGATTAATCGATTAATTTCAGCTCTTAAATGGTTTACATCATAATGTCTGGAAAGTCTGTTGCATGCAAATGACATGTGCATGAACGCAGAGAATCACACATACGTTTAATATACTTTACAAATAAAATATTCTCTATAAAGTCTCTTTTAATACTTTAAAACAAAGAAAGATGCATCTGGTTAATCATTTATTCATTCAATTTCTCTGCCCACTTAATCCTTTTCTAGCACACCTGGGGCTACAGCCTATCCCAGCATGCACCGGGTGGATGGCAGGACACCGGGCAGGTCGCCAGTCCATCACAGGTTGAACTCAGCTAGGCAGACATCCACTCACGCTCACATTTATACCTACAGGCAATTTAGAGTCTCCACTCTGCCTGACTTGCACATCTTTGCAATGTGGGAGGAAACCAGAGAAAACCCACACAAACGTGCAAACTGGAGCACAGGAAGAGCCAAGGATCAAACCTGGGTCTTCTTGCTGTGAGGCGATAGTGTAAACCACTAAACTACCAAACCTGTGGTGCTTACTTTTATCACCACATCAAGAGCGGTGGAATACTGTTTTGGTCATGAGGAGGGTTTTACAGTGACCGATTACTGTAAATGTACGGACCTGTTGGCTCAGGATTGAACCTGCCACTGTCCAAACTAGATGAAACTTGAGTGCTTATTAATTTCTCAATTAATTGTTTGGTTAATAAAATGTCAGAAAATAGTGAAATATATCATCATAATTTCCCAGAGCCCGAGGAAACTACAGTCCATGTAAATGTAAATACATGTAAATACAGTCCAAAACCCAAATATATTCAATTTATAATGATATAAAACAGAGAGAAGCAACAAATCCTCACATTTGAAAAGCTGGAAAACAGCAAATGTTTGGCTTTTTTGCTTGAACAATGACTTAAAGGGATAGTTTGGGTGTTTTGAAGTGTTGTTTTATGAGATACTGGTAGGTGTATTATTTACAGTAGATGACGGTCGGCGTGCCCCCAGCATCGAGAAACAGACAGGAGCACCGGCACTGGAGCAAAGCAATACAGTACTGTGGACGTGGACGGCAGCAAAATGTATTTTAGCCTCCTAAATGAAAGGCTCACCTAAAGAAAAACAATATCCGTTTAAGTGTACGCTTCATTTAGAATATTGAAAGTTGAACGCATCTATACTGTTTTTGTCATCTGAGCTTGCTGGCTTCAGAGAAGGCATAAATAAGTTTCACTTTCAGTTCAGTTCCCCGTCGGCAATGAGAAGGAAAGGGCCGTCTTGTGATGGCAAGATAGAGCGGTGAAAATATTCTAAATAAAGCGTACACTTAAAAGGATATTCATTTTTTTTTAGGTGAGCCTTTCTTTTAGGGGGCTGAAATATGTTTTTCTGCCGTCCCCGTCCACAGCATTGTATTGCTTTGCTCTGGTGTTGGTGCTCCTGTCTGTTTCTTGATGCTGGGGCCACGCCAACCTTCATCTACTGTAAGTAATACACCTACCATGGATCAGTACCTCATACAGCAACACTTCAAAACACCCAAACTGTCCCTTTAATAGATTATCAAAATAGTTCCAGATGAATTTTCTGTAATTTGGGCTGTACCAAATGGCCATTTTTTACATTCAAAGCTTCTATAGATGTTTTTGAATGAAGATTTGAATGTCTGTCATCATATTTAATGATGTCATCACCATAAAAAATTTTGATTTTTTTTTTTTTTTGTTATTGTGGATATATAAATGTAATTTATAGTGCTGTTAGATTGCTGCTAATCCACCCCGTCAGGTGGCTCCCTTTCTGTGCAGCAAGCAGGAGAGCAAACAGTTTTTGACCGCAGTGAGAATGTTGTTTTTGAAAGGCTAAACACCAACAAATATGGATTGAAGCAGAATATTCCATTAGACAAAAACGTGAATTTTGGAAAATCTATCTTTTGGAAGTTATTGGAAATGTTTGAATCACACGAGTTGGAAGCAACCTTACGCAGCTACCACTTGAATCTAATTCTACAAATAGTATAATATTAATAATATAAGTGTAGCTTGGTCTTTATGTGCAGAAATACCGGCTTTAAACAGAAGGAATAGACATGCAAAAAAAAACAAAAAAACCTGCGTAGCATTCGAATGTTGATTTAGAATTTAAATGTCAACATTATGAATGAAGCTTTGAACTTTTCAGTACAGCCCTACAATCGACTAATTAACTAATCGATTAATCGTTTCAGCTGAAGTGGCGAACACTCTGCTTACTCCCTGTTGTGTGCACACAAGTATGAATTTCAGATAGCACACTATACACACACCTATCTCACAAAATATGGTTCCCCCAGGAACTATACAGGATGTGCTTGCTGACACACAATAGTGACATTTCTTGAAAATGCTTTTATTTTCAGCTTCGCACTTATTCTTAACAGTTTTGTCATGGAAATGCTGTCAGTCTAACACCCTGTATAATTAATATTGAGGAAAAAGTTAATTAATTCATTCATTGATATTTTACCAGTCACACCACAATTTTTACATGTCACCATGGCATTGTGCCAAAAATTGCCTCTAATATTAGAACAGAGCTACTCACAGCCATGCATCTGATTACAAAATAATCTACATTTTTAAAGTAACAGTGTGTTACAATAGATGGGTTTCTGTGCAACGTCATCACAGAGATGCCGTGCAGCTAGGAGGCAGAAAAGCAGAGCCAAGCTCCAAAGCAGATGACGAGGAGTTGTTATGTAGTAAACAGCAACAACCCCAGAAAAGATAGATTCAAAATATTCAATATTCCGAGGAGATGACATGCATTTGCTAAAAAAAAAAAAAAGGAGATTATGAATCCAGGCCTGGATACATCGCTATACATTTAGCGAATATAAAGTGATGCAAGTCTTCATTATGGCGCAATTGTAACGGGCCGTGGAAGGTAATGTTAAATAGCATTCATTTGAATTTGAATCGGACATATCGTTATATTTGGCGTTACGTTTCCGACCGAGGGCAAACCACTAACGTTAGCTAGCAACCAGCAACACGCTATTTAAAAGAGAGCCGTCAGGGGTCTAATGTTGATGTTCACCTGCCTGACATACAAAGAGCTGCTGTGTGACTGGTCGTACTAATAACAGGACCAAAATCCAAGTCTCCAGTTTTATATTAACGTTACACCTGTTGAGGAATCGCTCAGGAAAAAGTGTCTGACGGCGCCCATCAAGAGCAGCTCACGCAACTTGACCTCTGACCGCAGTGTCAACCAAACAGACACAGACCCCCAAGTCACATCACACTTATGTCTGAGCTAACGTTACCCATTTCATAAAGCAAATCTCATACTAATGTGAAACGTTAGAATGAGCCGTTTATATCTACACGTGGAGTGTTTCCTCTCTTCACGGAGCCGGCCGACACGTTTCCACAGTAGCCCAGAACGGACAAAACACTGTGTTAACGTTTCCTGCTTGGGCCGAAGTTGATAACGTTACTCGCTCCGAAGTTAACCCTCGCCGTCACTCCACTCAGCCGCCAGGAAACAAGACACGGGAAACCTCGGTTGGTCTGGAGGAGCTGCAGCATTTATTTCTGCATAGACTGCAACTTCCACTGCACATTCGCTTGATATTCTTGATAAACTTGCTTGTTTGCTCACACACATTCGCCGCCGCTCTCTCTCTCTCTTGCTTCGCCACTCACTTCCCACGTACACACACACTCTCAACAAATTACCTACTGTACTTTTACAACAACTGGCTCTAGATAGGGCCATTCGCGTTTTTGCGTCGGCTACCGTTGTTCTCCTAGAGAGCGATGTCAATCTGCAACCTCGCTGCTAGATGTTGCTAAATCGTACACACTGCTCCTTTAAGGGGACGGAGGTGTGGTAACATGCTGCTAGCGAGAGAGCTGATAACTCTCTCTGTTTTCTCAACATTATGATGCATGGAAACCACTACTGTTTACTTGCACTAATATGGCCAAATGTAAAAATAAATGTTCCTAATTTGAGGCAGAAAATGTGCTGTATCATAAACACTCCCGTTGTTTTGTGAAGGTCATAAGTTTCACGCTGATTTCAGAGTTGAATGGAGGCTTGGCTCTGCTGAGCTGGTACTGTACAAAAATTTCCATGACCTGATATGACCGCCTCTCTCTCTACTGAGCTGAAGGAGACTGCAGCATCTCAGCCTCAGACACACAACCAAACATGCACTGTACAAACACAACAAATTAAATAAGAACAAAATTATATAAGCAAACATACACGCACACAATCACAAAGAGGTAAAAATAGAAAAATGTCTGAAATGAATGGCTCTACAGGTGCCTGATTAACACCCCAACAGTGCAGTATAGACTGTTCAGCGTAGCATGCCGAATACTAGACCGAGCAGAGAGCGCCGTATTCCTCATTCACAGATTGATAGCCTGACACTGATGTTTAATCCAGCTTCAGGCTTCAGTGCACAGAGATGTTTTTTTTATTCTATTAATTTCAGAGGCCATTATTTTACAGCCTGTGGTAGCGGCTCTTACTGGCCCTCAAGCTGTTTCAGAGAGTTTCTAAAGGTACTTGAAATGTACTACTTTGAATGTGCATGTCAAAAGAAATGATAAAATCCCCCCAGTGTACTGTATATATACTTTTAATTATGCACATTATTATTTAATATGCAGAGCTTTAGCACAAAATATGTGGAAAAAATATGGATTTCATATTAAATGTAATAAAAAGTGATAGCTTAATAAAAGTACGTATCACTTGGCAAAAAGTAGACTTTGTGAAGTCATCTCAGTTTGAAAACTTTTTATGTGAGCAATAGGTGTCACGTGTTTTTAAATGGCAAATGTGGGAAATACGACTGTAGGAAAAAAAAAAACACCGAACAGAATAGTTGACTATCCTACCAGCGATTTATTTCATTGTCGATTAATCTGTTGAACATTTTCTCAATCTATTAATTGTTTGTAAGGCAGATGCAGTGAAGGAGTTAACCCTGTGGTGATAATGACTGGCTCAACAGAGCAATATGCAATATTATTGCTTTTTTAAATTTTTTGCAAATTACTTAATTTATCCTGATTTTAGTGCTGTATACTGTAAATAAGCTTTATTGTTAGGTTAATATTAGGTATATTGTTGCTTTTTAAATGACAAACATGACAGCAGGTAGAGTACTTGCTTAGCACCTTTACATGTAGGATATGACGGTTGGTCTTTGTGGTACGTTGTTGGACGGCTGGGTAAAAAGTGACAGTGATGAGCGCAGCGTTTTACTTAAAGTTGAACATTTTTCAACATTTGGCGATCAGAAAAAAAACTAACAAACGTGCAGCAGAATAGACGCTCAGTGCATCGTCACGCTGCTGGCGTTTGTAGCATGGTGTAAATACACGGCGCTCCCATCGCAAAGAATTAAAAAAAGCGTTTGTGCCGGTTTCTTGCCATCTCCTGTGGTTAGCTTGTCAATAGCGCGGTATTGCGGTATTGCGGTTATTGCATCAACCCTAGTTGTTTTGTCTATAAAATGTCAGAAAATGGTGAAAAAATGTTGACCTCAAATGTCTTGTTTTGTCCGCAACTTAAAGATATTTGGTTTACTGTCATAGAGGAGTAAAGAAAACAGAAAATATTCACATTTAAGAAGCTGGAATCAGAGAAATTTGACTTTTTTTCTCAAACTAATCGATTAATTGTTGCAGCTCTATACATTACGATTAAATTATTTGAATAGGCATCTGCAAGTATAATGCAGAGAAAACCTTTGAATGAGGGACTAAATAAAATTCCTTCATTCCATGAATTCATCTTTGAAAAAAATAGCCCATCCATTGGTCACCCCATGACTCATACTACTGACATATGTACTGTAACTTCTCACACTGCCTAGGGTATTTGGCTTAAACCTCATAGCTCTGAATCACGGGCATCCATGGGATTGGATGACATCATGCCTGCAAACCTTATGAGCCAACCGTATCCAGAGGGAGATCATTATCCCGGATTGGCAGCCCACTGATTGGCGCAGGAGAGAGGAGGCAGCTCATCCTGACCTTTTTGCTGTGAGTGAATCCTGACAAGATCAATCAAAAGCCAAGGCATTCTCTCTCTCTCTCTCTCTCTTTCTCTCTCTCTCTCTCTCTCTCTCTCTCTCTCTCTCTCTCTGTCTCTCTCTCTTTCTCTCTCTCTGCGAAAACCCATTGAGTCATTCCACTCAGGCTTTGCGGCAGAATTGAATTACCCACCCACCCAAAGTGTAGCTGGATCTAAAAAGCCACTCCTCCCAGCGACTCAGTTCCAGCAGCCCCCATGAATGTAGATTCCCCCAGTATCACCACAGGAGCACTAAAGGCTCTTCGAGGATAAGGGTCCGGGTATTCTTTACTAAAGCTAGATCAGTGTTGGGCAACAGATAGGGGGAAAAAAAGAGGATCAGCTGATAACTGAAGTCTATCTATTAATACTGAACAAAAAGACAGAGAGAGTGACGACACATCTGGACTAAGGATTCATTTATTCTTTGCCAAAAATAAACCATGCAGGGCCTGCCACGGACACTCCACGAAGTAGGAAATTCTTGTCTGTGCGAGCTTGTAAGCGGCCTACCTCACACTGCCTGTATGCAGATGATTTACTATACTATTGGGGCCAAGAATACAAAAGGCCCCAAAGGTGATAAAGAATGCATCTCCAGTAAAATGTCACATCATGTTAAGATCTCTCCTGGGGTATCAGCACTTCCACTTGTTGGATTATCAATGGGTCTATATGGTCACAGTCCCTGGTGTAGTACAGACATATTTTATGCCGCCGAGGTCAGCTATTGATTGACCTCCAGGGTATCAAAGACCTTGAAATGTCTGCCAGATAATATGCGTTTAAACAAGCTTAGTAAGTGACTGCTATGCACCACCCTGTGTGTTTATTCATTGGATCCTTGAACATGCTGATGAATATGTAAAATACTATGTGAGCGCAATCAATTGAAGGTCCATTGAACGTTGATTTACTTCCTATCTGCGAGCCAGAATAATGACATTTCCTCAATATCTTGACATCATTGCATGTCTTTGACAAGAAAAGCTTTGGGGGTACTTGAAAAAAGCTGAATGCACAGTCTTGTTTGACATTTAGAAGTGCTGACTTCACACATCTAGAGGGTATTCGGCCAGCAAATGTAAATCGTCCCTGAACTTGGACAGGGGGTTCTTTGATTCGCGAAACATCAGATCACTAAAGATCTGTCAACACCAGCCGAGAAGCTTTCCGGCTGGAGAATTCAGCCCTAAATGTGTGATTAAAAGCAAATCACTTCTCCCGAATGCTCTTCGCTGGTCGTCTCTGCCGCTAATTCGACACAACACTTGCAAAAAAAGCCGCCGCAAACGCAACTCCAGTGCACTCAGCGCGCCACTGGAGAATGAATGGGCTCTCTCTTTTGACAGATCATCTAGTGCACAGGCCTAGATGAATCTCACGCATGCAGTACAGTAATAGCCTAACAGATGATGGTTCTTGGCACAGCCTGAGCAGTGGAGGGGTGTAAGACAGTCCCTTATGTCACATGGGAGAAAGAGATGGAAAGAGAAGGAGGAGAGGAGTGCTGCAGTGCATTGGTGGTGCGCTGTCTCTTTAACTATGGCCATGCTTGACAGGAGCCGCTGTATCAAACTACTGTAAAATCGACAAGGCCAGGGATAGCTCAGTGGCTGGCTGCTTGCTTCCATAGTGTCCATCTGCACTCATGGATACAGCCATTGTGGAGACAGGAAAAGAGGGAGAGAGAGAGGAGAGCATGTGTGTGTGTGTGTGTGTGTGTGTGTAGTATATGTGTGTGTGGGTGGTTCAGCGTGAGGGGGGTCGACCACAGCGGAGGAGAGAAAAAGAAAAGAAGGAGAAAGAGATAGACTGGAAGGAGGTGTGAGTTTAAGAGAGCGAATGAGGGAGGAAAAAGATTTCGCCAAGATAGGAAGGCCCATCTCTGCTGCTGCTGCCTGCCTCCCACTAACTGCCTGTTCATGTGAGCCGGTACTTGGCATGACTGCAAATGGCTTGCCTGGTACATTAGCTTAACACACTCGTCAATGTGGGCTCAAATACATCTGCAAGATCGCTGAGGTGGGGGTTTTTCTCCCCACTCTCCCCCCCTTCTCCCGTTATGTGGATCTATATCTCATCACAAATCAATGTCACACTAATATCAGCCGTCTTACCACATATTTTATCTGTAGATGTTGAGTCACTGTGCAGCAATAAATATCACGCAGTGTTACATAATCGCTTTGAGTAACCATGGAGCTTCTAATGTATAGGTGGACAGGGGGGATGGATGGAGTGTCTGTCTCGAGTGGATCTGGTTGGCCAAAATACATACTGGGCCTGCAACTAGGGATGCACCGATACCGATACCGATACCGGATCGGATATCGGGCCGATACTGACTCAAATAGCTGGATCGGATATCGGTGACAACGGGGCCAAACTATTCAATTCAATTCTATGTTTATATACTATATACATTATATACTGGAATTTTTAATTCCTGTTTGAATTTTGACCAATTTGTTGCTGCATTAAAAGGGTTTTTAAACCAGAATTGTAATTCCCCGACCAGTCCAGGGTGTACCCAGCTGGGATCGGCTCCAGCCCCCCGCGACCCTGAACAGGATAAGCGGTTACGGATAATGAATGAATGAATGAATGAATGAATGAATGAATGAATGTTTTACAAAGTTAAGAGAAGAATATTTAAGTCCAGCCTGATGTTGCCTTACACATAAAAGAATGATCCCAGTCACTTCCACACAGTGAGGCATACAGCTTATTAATTAAACCCCGGTATCAGATCGGTACCCGGTATCGGCGAATACCCAAAGCCCGGGTAGCGCTATCGGTATCGGGACTGAAAACGTCGGATCAGTCCGAGACATTATTGGGTCAATTTATCCGTCTGAATTGAATTACTGCTGATAGGGCGTGATGTCCGTGGCTGACTATCACCAGCTGATCTGACCGAGCTTCTGGTGAGTGCACAACAGCAGTGTGCAATTTTGAGACAACAATACCCTGAAGGAATTCTCGCAGTACTCAAGTACATAGTGTGCACAGTGTACTACATGGAAGTGTACTAAACGGAAGTATCCAAATTGAGACACAGCAAAGATGTCGTCTTCAAATGGCTTATCATGCCCAATCAACAGTCAAAATACCAAAAGATAATCAATAAATGATTTAAAAAATGTTTCTGCTTTTACATTTAAGGGGACTTTTTAGATTTTACAATACAGTACACAATGCTAGAAGGGTACAATATTTAACACTACTGATGCAGTTATGAAGTTACAACAGATTGGTGCATCTCCGTATTGATATGCCTTACAATCCATCTTACGGCTAAACCCTCAGCAGTCGTACCAAATTGGATAAGACTAAACACTGCTTAGCTCCGAAAACAATGTCTAAAATGAAACACCACTGTGCGATCACAGAGAGAGAGCACTCGGTGCCATCGCTGGCAGGTTTTGAAGGTGCAGCACTGTGTTCACAATTTCCTGGCAATGACTCCCAGAGTGGGCTCGCACACACACACACACGCACACGCACACACACACGCACACAGGCACACACGCACACACATACACACACACACACAAACAGGCAGAGCATCTCACCAACATTATGCAACCAACTTCTATAGCTGCACTTGCACAAGAGGGCATTTTGGCCATTATCTGCTTTGCTCCGAGGGGAATTTAAAAAAGAAAGCAGAGTGAAAAGGAAGCCGAGCGAGCCGCCACAGTTAAATCTGGTCTCTCTTTTCATGTGCAGACCAGATGATGACTCCGGGGGTCACGGCGAAGTCCAGGAGCTGAGTTTTTTCAGGTTGAGATTAATCTCCATTTTTTGAAGACACATATATTGTTCTACATGGGGGTTACAGGTCTGTGAGTACGCGCTTGTATCCACACATGAACCAGCACTCTCTCTCT